>NC_084549.2:46402500-46655000 GCF_033978685.3 Nerophis lumbriciformis | reverse complement strand
AATTACAGACTGTTGGCTTTACTTGACACGTGTCACACGGCGAGGCAAACATGTTTTTCTCACTTTTTTTTTTTCCTTTGTTAAGAATGAGGGGCGGCTCGTTGGCATACTGGTGAGCATGTTCTGTTGGGGCACCTCTGTGTGGCGTTTACATCTTCTCCTCAGACAACTCTGTCCGACATGATCCCTGCCATTGACTTGGTAGTGACTTGAGGGGGAAAATCCCGCATCTCGCCAGAAGTCAGCTGGGATAGGCTCAAGCTCACAAATTACCCCAATAAGGTACAAGCGTTATAGAACATGAATGAATGTTAAGAATTAAAAACACATCGGGATGTAGAATGATCAGATTTAGTGGTCAGATGGACTATGACTCTGAAATGGACATTTCTGAGGAACTTCACATCCAGGGCAAAAAAAAAAAATGAATGTCATGTAAAAAAGAAACATTCCAAAAAATGTATCCAGGATATAATTTTTATAACTGATTCCACAAAGTTGTGACATGTTCACTACCTGTGAAACAGTCCAGCTCCCGCCAAACACTCTGCAGGGTTTCCCCAAGATTGCCAAGATACTGTGGCGGTGGGGGTGTGATTAGGGGCGTGATGTGGCATGGCCATCATTTGCATACTTTGCTATGATTTTCTTTAAAAAGACTTAAAAGCCTCACAATAAGAAGGACCTGGATTCGATCCTGGGCTCGGGATCTTTCTGTGTGGAGTTTGCATGTTCTCCCCGTGACTGTGTGGGGTCCCTCCGGGTACTCCGGCTTCATCCCACCTCCAAAAACATGCACCTGGGGATAGGTTGATTGGAAACAATAAATTGGCCCTAGTGCATGGGTGTCAAACTCTGGCCCGCGGGCCAAATTTGGCCTGCCGTGTAATTTCACTTGGCCCGTGAGGTGATATCAAATTAACACTATAGCTGGCCCGCCGATTATATACAGCGGCGGTGCCGCGGTACACCACTAATTCTCATACTTGCCAAACATCCCGGGAGACTCACAAATTTCAGTGCCCCTCCCGAGAATTGTAACGTCCCCTTTTCGTCCAGTCCAACAAGTGCTGGCCCAGATACATAATATGTGCGGCTTAGGCACGCACACAGAAGTGAATGCAACGCATACTTGATCTTCAGCGATACAGGTTACACTGAGGGTGCCAGTATAAAAACCTTTAACATTGTTAGAAATATACGCCACACTGTGAATCCACACCAAACAAGAATGACAAACACATTTCGGGAGAACATCCGCACAGTAACACAACATAAACACAACAAAACAAATACCCAGAACCCTTTGCAGTACTAACTCTTCCGGGACGCTACAAGGTGTGTGTATGTGTGTGTTGGGCGGCGGGTTTTGGAGGTAGCGCGGGTGTATATTGTAGCGTCCCGGAAGAGTTAGTGCTGCAAAGGGTTCTGGGTATTTGTTCTGTTGTGTTTATGTTGTGTTACTGTGCGGATGTTCTCCCAAAATGTGTTTGTCATTCTTGTTTGGTGTGGATTCACAGTGTGGTGTATATTTCTAACAATGTTAAAGTTGCTTATACGGCCACTCTCAGTGTAAACTGTATCGCTGTTGATGAAGTATGCTTTGCATTTTCGTGTGTGTGCATACAGGAGCCGCTCATACCTTCTGACTTGGTGGGCACGTTGTTAGAAGGGATGAAAGGCGTACGTGATGTCAGCTCATAGAGGACGTTTAAAGCAGTGCCTGTAAGGCATGCCCCCAAGACCGTGGAATACGAGATATAATGACTGATGAACACCTTCGTTCGATAATGAGGGATGCCTCAGCTCAAAGCCTGAGCCCCGACATTAATGAACTAGCATCCAAGAAAAGATGTCAGGTATCTGGCTTGGGCACATCAGATTAGATCAGTGTGTTGCACACTGAGCAGTTTAAAGTCCTGAATGGTTGGTATATTCATTATTTTATTTTCAAATTTATTAGCCTGTGGAAAAAGTTAATGTTGATATTTACCTCAGAAGGCCGCAAATAGAAAAGAGGCATTCAATTTTTATTTAAATTGTATTTGATATGCCATTGATATTTTTTAATTATTATTATTATTTGAAACTCGATTTTGCATGTCACTATAAAGTTATATAAGCCTTGCTTGTTCAATATTTAATGCAAAACTTGTTTGGGTCCCTATCAAAAAGGTTAATTTGTTCAAACTTGGCCCGTGGCTTTGTTCAGTTTTAAATTTTGGCCCACTCTGTATTTGAGTTTGACACCCCTGCACTGGTGTGTGAATGTGAGTGTGAATGTTGTCTGTCTATCTGTGTTGGTCCTGCGATGAGGTGGCGACTTGCTCAGGGTGTACCCTGCTTACCGCCCGTATGCAGCTGGGATAGGCTCCAGCACCCCCCGCGGCCCCGAAAAAGGGACAAACGGTAGAAAATGAACGGAGGGATGGAAGACTCAAAAATATGTGTACATAAAAAAATCTGTTATTAATTAGTATTAACATATTTTTTCATAAAACAACGCTGTGCTCTATTTTCAGTTGTTGCTGCTTTTGGTACAATGTACTTTGTTGACAGCTGTTCAGGTGTCTAGAGACTTTCAGGGACTTGTTCTTTATTAAAAACGAATAGCAACAAATCTAGCATCTTTTTCTGGTGTTACTATGGACTATACTCGTGTTTAGAGACTCTACTTCTGTTTCTCAATGTCTGCGACGAACAGCGAGAGCTATGGCGAGCTTGACGTCTCACTCGCTTGGCGCTGCTGCTCCAGTTAGACTTTCTCTCCTGAAAAGCCGCCACTGTCCTCTTAATATTTGCACATTTTGTAGATCGCTGTCGGCGGGTATATCTGGGATATTTTAAAGTATGTCTACATTGCAGACAATTCCGTGCCTATTGCCTACGTCGCCACAATATCCTGCAACCACCTGCTGGTGTTATAGTTTTATGTTCGTGTGGTTTTGATTTGATGTTCATTGTTCCCATGATCACAAACACAACTTCCGTGCCTGAAAAGGGCTAAGCGGAGAATGAGGAAGTGTTGTTGTGTGTCTGGGGAAGTACGGAGACGGACGTGTGTGCACAGGAGGGAATAGTATTGGAATTCGGCCGATTGTTACTATAAGATTGGCAATAAAAGTTAAAAATAGCATCAGACGTATGACTTCTTCTGGAGGCTACGTTACATTATATTACTTTAATTTGTTTTCTTGTAAAAAACAAAAAACAAAAACATTTTTAAAGTGTGGCGGCTTTAATTTTGCTGTGGCGGTGTGCCACGATCAATTACATTAGGGTGAAACTCTCATGTCTTGCTTGAGTTTCTTCATCTAGGTTTGTAGAAAACGCAGGATACAGACCACACATTTCACATAGCCTCATTAATAAGTTTTACAAAACATTAAACTAATTTATTAGTAGAACATTGAACCTTAAATATTCAATAATTAGGTCTGTCAAAGTTAACACGTCAACGCATGCGATTAATCACAAAAAATATATCAATCATTTCCAAACGCAGTTTATTCGCGCAATTCGCTTTAACCGCACATGCTCTTTTACCTTAACCACAGATTGTCACCTGAAAGGTGTGTTGTTATACGGTCAGTGATCAAGACAATGCATACGTCAAAGAGGAGTGAGGAGACTGGTGGGCTCGGAGACAACACTAAGGCACTCTAGGTCATCTGTGAGGCCTAATCCCACCAGCGTGTCCAAGGTCCAGCCAGGGGCCACCTCAACTTGCTCCTTACCATGTGAAAAGGCAGTTGCTCTACTTTGAGTTCCTGCCAGATGCCCAAGCTCCTCACCATATCTTTAAGTGGAGGTAATTAATTTCAGCCACTTTTATCTGCAATCTCTGCATTTCCAGCCACTATCCAAAGCTTCTGACCACGTAGAACATTGATCAACAAGTAAATTTGGAGCTTTGCCTTCTTGCTCAGCTTCCTCTTAACATTACTGTACATTACTGTACACCTGAGCTATTCAACTGGCGGCCCAGACTGGACCACGAGTTCAGTTCAAAAAGTTTTGAAGAGACCAACATCTTTGCAGCAGATTCCTAAAAAGACTGGAGCGGTGTCATTTAGAGCAGTGGTACTCAACCACCGGTTCGGGTACCGGTCTGTGACCAGGGATGGGAATCGAAAACCGATTTTTGTTTACAACCGGTTCCCAGTGTATCAATTCCTTGGAATCACTGGCCATTCTTTCAAACGATTTTCTTAACTATTCTTCCGAGTGGGGATAACGTCATTACGCAACATGCGTAGTAATGTCAGATCACGAAATGGCGGCGCCCGGGCGGAACAAACACTCTAAAGTCTGGCTACATTTGACAAGGAAAAATTGCAGCCACCGGTTTGGTGGCTGCAGGATTAGGTATCTGCTTTTTGCAGATGATGTGGTCCTGATGGCTTAATCTGGTCAGGATCTTCAGCTCTCACTGGATCGGTTTGCAGCCGAGTGTGAAGCGACTGGGATGGGAATCAGCACCTCCAAGTCCGAGTCCATGGTTCTCGCCCGGAAAAGGGTGGAGTACCATCTCCGGGTTGGGGAGGAGACCCTGCCTCAAGTGGAGGAGTTCAAGTACCTCGGAATCTTGTTCACGAGTGGGGGAAGAGTGGATCGTGAGATCGACAGGCGGATCGGTGCGGCGTCTTCAGTAATGCGGACGCTGTATCGATCCGTTGTGTTGAAGAAGGAGCTGAGCCGGAAGGCAAAGCTCTCAATTTACCGGTCGATCTACGCTCCCATCCTCACCTATGGTCATGAGCTTTGGGTCATGACCGAAAGGACAAGATCACGGGTACAAGCGGCCAAAATGAGTTTCCTCCGCCGGGTGTCGGGGCTCTCCCTTAGAGATAGGGTGAGAAGCTCTGCCATCCGCGGGGAGCTCAAAGAAAAGCCGCTGCTCCTCCACATCGAAAGGAGCCAGATGAGGTGGTTCGGGCATCTGGTCAGGATGTCACCCGAACGCCTCCCTAGGGAGGTGTTTAGGGCACGTCCGACCGGTAAGAGGCCACGGGGAAGACCCAGGACACGTTGGGAAGACTATGTCCCCGGCTGGCCTGGGAACGCCTCAGGATCCCTCGGGAAGAGCTGGATGAAGTCTAGACTTCCCTGCTTAGGCTGCTGCCCCCGCGACCCGACCTCGGATAAGCGGAAGAAGATGATGGATGGATGGATATATATACAGTATATATCCGTATTTTCCGCACTATAAGGCGCACCTTGAAACAATGGCCTATTTTAAAACTTTGTTCATATATAAGGCGCATAGAATAGACGCTACAGTAGAGGCTGGGGTTGCGAGACCTGTTGTGGCTCAATATTGGTCCATATATAAGGCGCACCGGATTATAAGGCGCAGCTTTTGAGAAAATTGGAGGTTTTTAGGTGTGCCTTATAGTGCGGAAAATACGGTAGATATATATATATATATATATATATATATATATATATATATATATATATATATATGTATATATATATACACACATATAAATAAATATTTGTTATCTATTTATTAACTTTTTTAATATAAATTTGCAAATAAATAGGTAAAAACATTTTTTCACATTGTTAAAAATTTTGGAATAAGGCTGTAACATACCAAAAAGTTAAAAAAGTGAAGCGCTGTGAATATTTAACGCACTGTATATACAGGGCTTTTTTTTCTTTTTTTTTTTATGTACTAATGCTGACAAACAAGCAGACCAAAATCAAAGAAGGAAGGAACTTGCTGCTTCTCACTGATATAAAAATTAAGAATATAAGTGAAGGGAGAAGTCAGGCCCCTTGGTCCTTAGCTTTCCGGAAATGTGGCTCGAGAACAATTTAGTTGAATCGTTAGTCTGCTTGTCAATCTTACGCTTCAGCCTTCCTTCGCTCATGAACAAAGACCCTGAGTTACTTGAACTCCTCCACCTGAGGCAACCATGGCCTTAGATTTGGAGGTGGTCTGTTATACGAGAAGCTTCACACTCCGTAAACGCTGAAGGTCACAACTTAATGAGGCCATTAGGACCACATCATCCATAATTAGCAGAGGCAAGAACCTAAGGCCCCCAAACTGCACACCCACTGTTAATACAGCGTGCTCGTACTTATTAGTTTAGACAAAATACTAATACTTATACAGGTAAAAGCCAGTAAATTAGAATATTTTGAAAAACTTGATTTATTTCAGTAATTGCATTCAAAAGGTGTAACTTGTACATTATATTTATTCATTGCACACAGACTGATGCATTCAAATGTTTATTTCATTTAATTTTGATGATTTGAAGTGGCAATAAATGAAAATCCAAAATTCCGTGTGTCACAAAATTAGAATATTACTTAAGGCTAATACAAAAAAGGGATTTTTAGAAATGTTGGCCAACTGAAAAGTATGAAAATGAAAAATATGAGCATGTACAATACTCAATACTTGGTTGGAGCTCCTTTTGCCTCAATTACTGCGTTAATGCGGCATGGCATGGAGTCGATGAGTTTCTGGCACTGCTCAGGTGTTATGAGAGCCCAGGTTGCTCTGATAGTGGCCTTCAACTCTTCTGCGTTTTTGGGTCTGGCATTCTGCATCTTCCTTTTCACAATACCCCACAGATTTTCTATGGGGCTAAGGTCAGGGGAGTTGGCGGGCCAATTTAGAACAGAAATACCATGGTCCGTAAACCAGGCACGGGTAGATTTTGCGCTGTGTGCAGGCGCCAAGTCCTGTTGGAACTTGAAATCTCCATCTCCATAGAGCAGGTCAGCAGCAGGAAGCATGAAGTGCTCTAAAACTTGCTGGTAGACGGCTGCGTTGACCCTGGATCTCAGGAAACAGAGTGGACCGACACCAGCAGATGACATGGCACCCCAAACCATCACTGATGGTGGAAACTTTACACTAGACTTCAGGCAACGTGGATCCTGTGCCTCTCCTGTCTTCCTCCAGACTCTGGGACCTCGATTTCCAAAGGAAATGCAAAATTTGCATGGTTGGGTGATGGTTTGGGGTGCCATGTCATCTGCTGGTGTCGGTCCACTCTGTTTCCTGAGATCCAGGGTCAACGCAGCCGTCTACCAGCAAGTTTTAGAGCACTTCATGCTTCCTGCTGCTGACCTGCTCTATGGAGATGGAGATTTCAAGTTCCAACAGGACTTGGCGCCTGCACACAGCGCAAAATCTACCCGTGCCTGGTTTACGGACCATGGTATTTCTGTTCTAAATTGGCCCGCCAACTCCCCTGACCTTAGCCCCATAGAAAATCTGTGGGGTATTGTGAAAAGGAAGATGCAGAATGCCAGACCCAAAAACGCAGAAGAGTTGAAGGCCACTATCAGAGCAACCTGGGCTCTCATAACACCTGAGCAGTGCCAGAAACTCATCGACTCCATGCCACGCCGCATTAACGCAGTAATTGAGGCAAAAGGAGCTCCAACCAAGTATTGAGTATTGTACATGCTCATATTTTTCATTTTCATACTTTTCAGTTGGCCAACATTTCTAAAAATCCCTTTTTTGTATTAGCCTTAAGTAATATTCTAATTTTGTGACACACGGAATTTTGGATTTTCATTTGTTGCCACTTCAAATCATCAAAATTAAATGAAATAAACATTTGAATGCATCAGTCTGTGTGCAATGAATAAATATAATGTACAAGTTACACCTTTTGAATGCAATTACTGAAATAAATCACGTTTTTCAAAATATTCTAATTTACTGGCTTTTACCTGTATATGGTACTTAATGTCATTTACATCGACGTCCCACTGGGGTGAGTTTTTCCTTGCCCTTATGTGGGCTTTGTACCGAGGATGTCTTTGTGGCTTGTGCAGCTCTTTGAGACACTTGTGATTTAGGGCTATATAAATAAACATTGATTGATTGATTGATTGACATACACAGTTTTCTAGGCTCAATTATAACCAAAAGAGTGACTTCTCTCACCACAAATGCATGTTGGCGTTCAGCTTATCCCTCAGTGGAGTGACAACTGTAACAGAAAAAGGTTTGTCAATTGATTATTTTGAATATAAAATTCTAAACATTGATTTTTTTATATTTTTTTAACAGTTTTACATTGATTTCAAGTCTTTTTTTTTTTTTACACACATTATTAGGAGTGTAACAGCACATACAGTATATTCGTATTTATATTTTTTGCTACACAGTCTTCGTGTTTGCCCAGGCTTTTGCTAGCTGCCAGCAGAAAACATGATTAGCGATCATGAAAAAGAGAATGCGGAGCCAAGAGACCCTCTTCTTTTGTTTTTGAACTCTTCATTCAATCCAAGTTAATATAACACTCACAAAATGCCACCAAACTCACACTGTTCCTGTAAAAACTTTCATAAAATGATATAAGTCTATAAAATTGTATTATTGACTGAATATTGTTTGGTGTATCGCTATGGTCTTAATGGCTTTTTTCAAACATTTTAATTTGTTATATAGATATTGCACTAATTTTGTTTTGTCAACTATGACACAGCACATAACACAGTGCAATCAGCTACATTGGATTGTTTTTAGCATCTCCAATGCACAAAATGTATCAAATTGGGCCCCCACAGCCTTGCATTTTTCTGTATGCCAGACCCATAAGAAATACTCGTCATTGTTTTCAAGCAAATTCGACCAATCCTTGTAAAATACGTAGGCCTTGCAACTTTGTCCAAATCACGCAATCCCCCTGTACATTTTAGCCAATCATTGTCATTTTTGCCAGTCAAATTTGTTTCTGACCAGCAGTTACAGCCAAGAACAGCAACATGTAAAAATGTATCAACTCTTTATTGCTCAAACGGCACAATCATCACCATCCCTTGTAGCTCAGGGCCCACCACAGATTCCCACAGCAACTGAGCAGACACCAGACAATAAAAAAGCCTTTTGTGGTGGTTCTTTTTATAATTATAATTCAGTATTACAATCACGAGTAACTTATAATTCATTAAAACAGGACAATCATTTGACAATAAGTGCAGAAAATGTGTGTTTACTGCCTTTTGCAGCAACTTTCTGAAGAACCTGCCAAAAATTCAGACATTTTGGGACACAAAAATAACAAGTAAACCTGCAAAATCCTGGTGGGACTGTTATATATGTTATATCTATCTACAGTATATTTGTATTTTTTGAGAACTGTATTCATAAGAGCATCCTGCCAGCATATTGCATGCTTTATTTTAAATACTACACAAAAGCTGGCCAGTTAAGCTGTTTTGCATTCCTTTGCATACTGTACCGAACATGAACGGACCTTAAAACTGAGGTACGTACTGAACTGTCATTATGGCGTACGGTTACAAACCTAATTATTGTAGATAATATTACTATAGCCCAGTTGAGCACATGCAGTTATGAGACAGCAACTGCTTGCTGTGTTCTCTTGTGTTTTCTCCAAGTAGTGCTCATTAATTTCCCTTTTATTCCTGCATGCAAAAGGCAATATGTCTGTGCAACGCCTCCAACAGTATTTGAGGTTTGCCGCCTGCCTGGCGTCTCAGGTGGCTCGAGTGTGTATCTGTTTAATATCATTTCAATTGTATTGCTAGGCAACAAGCTTGGCTTTTCATGACCCTGGATTTATAGAAACAATGACTGACAATTGACGGGGAATTAAAGAGAATGCTTTTGCTGTCTGTATGTCAGGACGGCAAGAATGAAAACGTGCCGGTCTGAAAGCAAGTACTCTGACATGACCGTAGACAATAGTAAACATGAATAACGCTGCTGAAATCTAAATGTGAGGAAATCAAAGCAGAACGTTATTCCTTTCTCCTCCTCTCTGTCTTACTGATCGAGTCTGAACAACAGTGAGCAGAGGTACATTTGATTTTTTATTACCAGACTTCATTCACGGTAGCAGCGTATTTTGGCAGGTAGGGAACATGACTACAGGGACCCACCGCCATTACTGAGTAACAATTACAAAACAAAATTAAAGATTGTGTCAAAAGCTGGGTGAAAAAGTCAGTCCCACGTTTGACACAGGATAAGCAGTGTAAAGTGGATGACTATTATATTATGTTATGCTCATACTGAGAATAGCAGATTGTATGAATCTCCAGCTTTGAACAAATACATCAGAGCCATCTGTTTGGACCCCGTAGGAGGTTTTTTGAGGTAGCATCATTGTCACGTAATTTCTACCAAAACAATCCTCAATAGTTCAGCACCAATTGTTAGTAGTAATTAGGTGTGAGGATAATAAGTCATTATATAACTAGCTGTATCTTGTGTGAAGAAACCCTCCTTCCATAAAGTTGTGCTTTAATCTCACTGTATTTTAGTATAGTAATGATTATTAAAAGGCTAAATACAAGTCATATTACTTGAAAATTGTTGGCATGTATTACTATTGAAAGTTTATCATCCTATCCTAACAGTGACTTGGTCCAAACGGTTTCTCACGGGCTGCAGACACACACGCAACATACACATGCCTGCTGCTGTGTATTCTCTCAGGTGCTTTTTTACAGCCAGGTGGGGGCACTGTGCTGCAAGTGGCTGTGATAGAGAGTAGGACTGATTATATCAGCAGGGGTAAACAAACTTTTTCCACAGAGGGTCGCACACAGAAAAAGTGAATGATGCAGGGAGCTACTTTTGACAAATTTTCTGCAATAAAAATGCTAAAAGCAATCCAATATAGGACAATTATCCGAAGCCATCTGAATGAAATATCGACGTTTTAGCTTTGTGCTAGTGAAACTCACTAACTCATTCCCTTTCATGTCAACCAGTTGACCACTTCTGTCAACATGAAATGTGAGACTCATTTAGTAACTTCCATTAAATATCAGTCGGTTCATATTGATGTTGTACAAACCCCGTTTCCATATGAGTTGGGAAAGTGTGTTAGATGTAAATATAAACGGAACACAATGATTTGCAAATCATTTTCAACCTATATTCAGTTGAATATGCTACAAAGACAACATATTTGATGTTCAAACTGATAAACATTTTTTTTTTTGCAAATAATCATTAACTTTAGAATTTGATGCCAGCAACACGTGACATAGAAGTTCGGAAAGGTGGCAATAAATACTGATAAAGTTGAGGAATGCTCATCAAACACTTATTTGGAACATCCCACAGGTGAACAGGTGGGTGCCATGATTGGGTATAAAAGTAGATTCCATGAAATGTTCAGTCATTCACAAACAAGGATGGGGCGAGGGTCACTACTTTGTCAACAAATGTGTGAGCAAATTGTTGAACAGTTTAAGAAAAACCTTTCTCAACCAGCTATTGCAAGGAATTTAGGGATTTCACCATCTACGGTCCGTAATATCATCAAAGGGGTCAGAGAATCTGGAGAAATCACTGCACGTAAGCAGCTAAGCCCATGACCTTCGATCCCTCAGGCTGTACTGCATCAACAAGCGACATCAGTGTGTAAAGGATATCACCACATGGGCTCAGGAACACTTCAGAAACCCACTGTCAGTAACTACAGTTGGTCGCTACATCTGTAAGTGCAAGTTAAAACTCTCCTATGCAAGACTAAAACCGTTTATCAACAACACCCAGAAACGCCGTCTGCTTCGCTGGGCCTGAGCTCATCTAGGATGGACTGATACAAAGTGTTCTGTGGTCTGACGAGTCCACATTTATGGGTTATACTTGTATAGCGCTTTTCTACCTTCAAGGTACTCAAAGCGCTTTGACAGTATTTCCACATTCACCCATTCACACACACATTCACACACTGATGGCGGGAGCTGCCATGCAAGGCGCTAACCAGCACCCATCAGGAGCAAGGGTGAAGTGTCTTGCCCAAGGACACAACGGACTTGACTAGGATGGTAGAAGGTGGGGATTGAACCCCAGTAACCAGCAACCCTCCGATTGCTGGCACGGCCACTCTACCAACTTCGCCACGCCGCCCCAATTTCAAATTGTTTTTGGAAACTGTGGACGTCGTGTCCTCCGGACCAAAGAGGAAAAGAACCATCCGGGTTGTTATAGGCGCAAAGTTGAAAAGCCAGCATCTGTGATGGTATGGGGGTGTATTAGTGCCCAAGACTTGGGTAACTTACACATCTGTGAAGGCGCCATTAATGCTGAAAGGTACATACAGGTTTTGGAGCAATATACGGTATGTTGCCATCCAAGCAACGTTACCATGGACACCCCTGCTTATTTCAGCAAGACAATGCCAAGCCACGTGTTACATCAACGTGGCTTCATAGTAAAAGAGTGCGGGTACTAGACTGGCCTGCCTGTAGTCCAGACCTGTCTCCCATTGAAAATGCGTGGCACATTATGAAGCCTTAAACCACAACGGAGACCCCCGGACTGTTGAACAACTTAAGCTGTACATCAAGCAAGAATGGGAAAGAATTCCACCTGAGAAGCTTAAAAAATGTGTCTCCTCAGTTCCCAAACGTTTACTGAGTGTTGTTAAAAGGAAAGGCCATGTAACACAGTGGTGAACATGCCCTTTCCCAACTACTTTGGCACGTGTTGCAGCCATGAAATTCTAAGTTAATTATTATTTGCAAAAAAAAATATTTATGAGTTTGAACATCAAATATCTTGTCTTTGTAGTGCATTCAATTGAATATGGATTGAAAATGATTTGCAAATCATTGTATTCCGTTTATATTTACATCTAACACAATTTCCCAACTCATATGGAAACGGGGTTTGTAGTATTGTTAATTTCATCATTGTGGCTCAACAGCGTCAAAACGACTATAGCAACATACTGTACCTATTGTGTAGTTACACAGCATTATATATACAGAATTAACTTCCTGTTCAGTGCAGAGTAAGCATGTAACGATTAGCAGTGTTAATGATAAACTACGGTAAAATTCTCTAGGGTTAATATTAGTTTCAAATAAAATTTTTCGTCAAACAGTGATTGATTACTACACTTTGAAACTCGCGGCACTGTGATGCTGCTCAATTCCGGGAGAAGCAGCTGGCGTGCTGATCGCTAGCTTACAGCTAAGGCTCTAATCACGACCCATCTTAAATTCTAACATGAATACAAGACACATCAACATCTTTCCCAATTTCAAACTACTGTATATACCTCAAGCTAAACTTCTATAAACACATTGCTGTCTGTGCAACTAAGCTATTCAATTGTGCACATTGCAGACACAGGCTAGGATCTCTTAATCTATTAGTTTTCGTGTTTTTTGGCTTCCCTTGCTAAAGACGTTCTGCTTGGTTATGCTATGCTGAAGCTAGCTCAAGCTTTTTGTATGTTCCCAGCGGTACGCTGGTTTGATTTTCGCCCCCCGCAACCATGCGACCCAAACGCAACAAGGGCTGCATGAATAATCGACATTGAGGTTTTAATTAGTGCGATAAATAACCGCAAGAGACTGAGGTTTTTTTTCCCCCCTCTGCCGTCACCGGCATTTGAGTGACAGACATGTTCGATAATCAGAATTGTTGAGTTGAGTTTGTTCGTCGCTCGCTTCAAACAGAGAGAAAGGGGTTTCACTCTGTGCACCGCTTTCACCACCTGAGCGCACTGAAAAAAGTGAGCCGTCTTTTCAGTCTTCCACAATCTTAGTCTTGGTGGGCGGATTTCAGTGCCTCTCCCGGAAATCTCCCGGGGCAAACATTGTTCGATTTTCACCCGGACAACAATATTGAGGGCGTGCTGTGATGGCACTGCCTTTAACATCCTCTACAACATGTCGTCGCGTCCGCTTTTACACCATGCTATCTGCGTGCCGGCCCGGTCACATGTAGTATGCGGCCTCTGCTTACACACGTAAGTGACTGCAAGGCATACTTGGCCAACAGCCATACAGGTTACACTGAGGGTTGTACCACCGCTACCACCAAACCCCGCCCACCTCAACCGACGCACGGAGGGGGGGGGGGTTTGGTGGTAGCGGGGGTGTATAATGTAGCCCGGAAGAGTTAGGGATGCATGGGATTCTGGGTGTTTGTTCTGTTGTGTTTATGTTGTGTTACGGTGCGGATGTTCTCCCGAAATGTGTTTGTCATTCTTGTTTGGTGTGGGTTCACAGTGTGGCGCATATTAGTAAGAATGTTAAAGTTGTTTAAACGGGCACCCTCAGTGTGACCTGTATGGCTGTTGAACAAGTATGCCTTGCAGTCACTTATGTGTGTCTGCAGAAGCCGCATACAACATGTGACTGGGCTGGCAAGCTGCATTCATATAAAATTTGCGGGCCGCACTAACATTACATTTTCATATTAAGGTGCGGGCCGCGTGTCTGAGACCCCAGGTTTATACATAGCACAAAGCAAAAAAAAACTTTGTATGCAGTGTTATTTCATTTTAAATTTCAAAAGAGTTTTGTGGCTCCCATTGTTTTCTTTATTTTGTGAAACGGGTCAAAATGGCTCTTTGAGTGGTAAAGGTTGCCGACCCCTGTCCTTGGCAGATACAGCCCGCCAGTGTCCAAAATCCGGCCTTTTAAAAAAATAAAAAAATAATTTAATTAAAAAACATTTTTTTTATCTGTCTTTTTTCACCCATCCATCAATCCATTCTCTACCGCTGGTTACTGGACCTCCATCGATAACGTGACGTCATCACGCTTGCACCGCAAAGTCAGTCGAGAGCGTGGCAAGTGCGTGCTCTTTTAGTCAATTAAAATTAAAATAGCGAAATCGTTGGACTCCGAGTGTAGAGTTTTTAAATATCAGTGGACATATGACTTTTTTTTGTTCAGTGTAAGGAAAAAGCAGTTTAGATTATATATATATATATATATATATATATATATATATATATATATATATATATATATATATATACGTATATATATAAAATCTAAACTGCTTTGTGTATATATACAGTATATATATATATATATAGCCCGGCCCCTGGCCAAATTTTTTTAACCCAATGCGGCCCCTTGGTCAAAAAGTTTGGGGACCCCTGCTTTAAATGGTTACTTTTTACTTTTTATATGATATATATTATGATTCAGTGGCGAGCCATGCGTTTCCCACCTAGGCCTTGAGTGATGTCCGACTTCATTGGTTACCTCTCAAAATACCATAATTTATGTCACCACGTGACCATTGCTGGAGAAATACTATACAGGAACACATTTACGCCCTACTGGGCATTGTACAAAACAGGTTATTTTCTGGCGCATTTAAAAATCAATAAACGCGCAACAGAAATGAAAACTTATCTTATGTGGTAGTGTCAAAATTAAAATTGCAAAAAACATTTTAAACCTAAAAAATAAAATATCTGGACTCACATTTCATCGACAGCTGAGCTAACTACTGGAGTTGGCCGAGATGGTCTCACAAGATGTAGTTTCTCTTTAAATATCCTTCTTAAAAATGGCCTTGCAAATATATGTGTTGTCTTCTCTAATCATAAACGATGCAGACGAGGCGTTTTGGCTGAGTTCTTAAAGTTTACTCCACAGGTGCTCATCCAAAACATCCCGGCCGGCATGTCTACATTAAACAACCTAAATGGGGCTACTGCGCATGCTCTTCACTACTGTGGTATGCTGGGTAATGGAGTTCTTATTTTACCTGGCTCATAACATCACTATATATCTGCCTTAGGCCATCTAGAAGGCCTTACTGACAACGCGTGATCTGATTGGCTATTGCAACTGTCTATCACTGTATGTGCCCGTTCGTTTACAGTGCACAGACGCCCGCATTGCTGAATCTGAAGGCCTGTGGCAGATTTGGTACAGCATGGCAACATAAGCTAGCTGAATTCTGATTGGATAAAAACTCTATAAACTATAAAACAGCGCTGGAAGGAGCATAATATGACATGAAGAGAATATGAATACTTTTAGATATTTAGGCAAAGTAAATAAAAAATTACTTTTATCTTTAATTATGATTATGATTTCTGGTTATGTTAGGCCAGCAGAGAAGGCCTTGCTGGCCCTGACGGCACACCACTGTTATGATTACATTACGTTGTAAACTCTATAGTTTTTATCGATTATTTCTAAGCCTGAAACGACGCGTCGACGTCATCGGTTACGTAAATACGTCGACGCCGTTTTTGTGCGTCGACGCGTCACATATTTACGTCACACTACTGTCATGGCGGAGCGCAAAGCAGACGATGTGAGCGGTGCGAGCGAGGAGAAAAAAAATTGGGCAGCACGGTGGAAGAGGGGTTAGTGCGTCTGCCTCACAATACGAAGGTCCTGAGTAGTCTTGGGTTCAATCCCGGGCTCGGGATCTTTCTGTGTGGAGTTTGCATGTTCTCCCCGTGACTGCGTGGGTTCCCTCCGGGTACTCCGGCTTCCTCCCACCTCCAAAGACATGCACCTGGGGATAAGTTGATTGGCAACACTAAATTGGCCCTAGTGTGTGGATGTGAGTGTGAATGTTGTCTGTCTATCTGTGTTGGCCCTGCGATGAGGTGGCGACTTGTCCAGGGTGTACCCCGCCTTCCGCCCGATTGTAGCTGAGATAGGCTCCAGCGCCCCCCGCGACCCCAAAGGGGAATAAGCGGTAGAAAATGGATGGATGGATGGAATTTTTACACTTAAGATGATTTAGGTTTACGACCTTGCCAATCTTAAATGCTGCTTTAATCATCTCAAAGGTTTGCGAGTGAAGTCGGGATATCCCAATCAATATTTTTGGTCTACGATCCCCAAACGATTTTTTGGCTGCTAATCCGATCCGATTTCGAATCCCAATCCGATACTTGGACAATAGGTTGTGTAATGTGAAAATGTTTTATAGCAAGTAACTAAAGTAACCACATTTTATTTTCTAAAGCTAATCCTATCAAAATGTAATCATAATATACTAGTATTCTTGTTAGTCAGATGATATATTAAATGTGTGGTATTAAATGCTATCCATCCATCCATCCATCTTCTTCCGCTTATCCGAGGTCGGGTCGCGGGGGCAGCAGCTTAAGCAGGGAAGCCCAGACTTCCCTCTCCCCAGCCACTTCGTCCAGCTCCTCCCGGGGGATCCCGAGGCGTTCCCAGGCCAGCCGGGAGAGATAGTCTTCCCAGCGTGTCCTGGGTCTTCCCCGTGGCCTCCTACCGGTCGGACGTGCCCGAAACACCTTCCTAGGGAGGCGTTCGGGTGGCATCCTGACCAGATGCCCGAACCACCTCATCTGGCTCCTCTCGATGTGGAGGAGCAACGGCTTTACTTTGAGCTCCCCCCGAATGACAGAGCTTCTCACCCTATCTCTAAGGGAGAACCCCGCCACTCGGCGGAGGAAACTCATTTCGGCCGCTTGTACCCGTGATCTTCTCCTTTCGGTCATGACCCAAAGCTCATGACCATAGGTGAGGATGGGAACGTAGATCGACCGGTAAATCGAGAGCTTTGCCTTCCGGCTCAGCTCCTTCTTCACTACAACGGATCGATATAGTGTCCGCATTACTGAAAACGCCGCACCGATCCGCCTGTCGATCTCACGATCCACTCTTCCCCCACTCGTGAACAAGACTCCGAGGTACTTGAACTCCTCCACTTGGGGCAAGATCTCCTCCCCAACCCGGAGATGGCACTCCACACTTTTCCGGGCGAGAACCATGGACTCGGACTTGGAGGTGCTGATTCCCATCCCAGTCGCTTCACACTCGGCTGCGAACCGATCCAGTGAGAGCTGAAGATCTTGGCCGGAGGAAGCCATCAGGACCACATCATCTGCAAATAGCAGAGACCTAATCCTGCAGCCACCAAACCAGATACCCTCAACGCCCTGACTGCGCCTAGAAATTCTGTCCATAAAGGTTATGAACAGAATCGGTGACAAAGGGCAGCCTTGGCGGAGTCCAACCCTCACTGGAAACGTGTCCGACTTACTACCGGCAATGCGGACCAAGCTCTGACACTGATTATATAGGGAGCCAACTGCCACAATAAGACAGTCCGTTACCCCATACTCTCTGAGCACTCCCCACAGGACTTCCCGGGGTACACGGTCGAATGCCTTCTCCAAGTCCACAAAGCACATGTAGACTGGTTGGGCAAACTCCCATGCACCCTCAAGGACCCTGCCGAGGGGATAGAGCTGGTCCACTAAATGCTATATACAATTGTATTTACAAAATAAAGTAGCTAGTGCACAATAATGAAACAAAAGCAAAAACTACAATTGCCATTTAAATCATTTGGGTTTTGCCCTCCAAGCCTTCCTGTATCCAGAGACTTACTGTACTCCCTGAGTTTGTAAACAATATTTAAAAAAAAAAAAACGGCAAACATTTTTGTAACACTAACAAAGGAAAAGTTGAAAACTATCGATTGATAAACTTTAGTTTCTTTTATTTACTGATACTACACTAAGAATCGATAGTATTGACATTCGGATCAATCATTCCTACTTTACATTAAAGCTTTAGCGGTTAGCTTCTTGTGTATCAACCTGCTCGTTGTGTGTAATAAGAAATATGGAATTGTAATTGTGTCTCCCTCAGCGTGCATCACTTTTGAAGGAATCGTTCACTTAAGTACAATCTTTAGCCATGTAAAAACTGGGACACTCGGTTTGGCTCGGTAGCTTATCAGATGATCGCAAAACAGTTAAAAAAAAGGCAAATATCTGTCCCTGATCAAATCCCATCGTCGGGGCATCTCTCAAGTGAGGCATTACTCACTGCTTTTTCGATGATGTACTGTAAAATTATGTGAAGTGTTTCTATCGTGTACTAAAGAATTAAAAATGTTAAATTACAATCACATTTAAAATTACAAGTAAGTTTTGAGAGTATACTACCTTCCATACACAAACCATCACCCTGAGTAAAACATGTTGCAATCTGTTTAAAGGGGAACTGCATTTTATTTTGGAATATCGTTCACAGTCATTATTTAAGACATGACAACGGATGTATTTTTTTAATGCATTCTAACTCGCAAATAAACAAATAAACGTTTGCTTACAATGGAGCCAATGGGAGGTCCTCTATTTTGCCCATAAAACCAATAAAAAAAACATCCAAAAACCGCCAACAATACTCCATTTGCATTCCATGACTTTAATATTAACCAAGTATTAGTGATATTGTAATTACAAGCGCTAACGCAGACAAACTATTTATAGCGGCGCCGTGATCACTACTAGCTTATGTGGCTATGTTGACATCATCGACTGGTGAGCTGCTTCCTCGCCTCAGGGCTCGTGAAAGTTTATTCTAGATCATAAATCATGCCTCTCACCTTGATAGTAGGACGAAGTAATCCAAAAAGTTGGTACACTTTGACAGGCAAATTAGAACTGGAAATGGCAAGAAAGACACAGAAAGGCACTTGGTTCCACACCCCTTTACCTCATGAGGATTATGAGTCAACTCTTCATCTAAACGGGAATATAGCAAGATTCTATCAGTCTGCATCCTAGTGACAGCAGACATTGTACAGTAAGTGGTGTTTTATTATGTTTGTTAGCTCTCTTGAAGTCTGCAGTGACTAATAATCTGTGATGTTGGAAAAAAAAGTGAACTTTGTGATGCATTTTTTTAAATTAATGCGCCGTGTATGCTTAAAATGAGCAAAACACGTAAATATCAAATGTTATTATAAATGCACCCATTACTGCATTACATATGTACTTACAGCATGCATATACAACCTTAATAGAGGTGTTTGGATGTTTCTTAAAGGCTTTATAGAAGACTACCGTAGGCTCCATTGTAAGCAGGCGTTTGATCATATTTATTTACTGTTTACAAAGCATTTAAAAAATACAAATATGTGTTCTTGTCTTAAATAAGGATTGTGAAGTCCAAAAAAAGTGCAGTTCCCTTCTAAGGTTGGACCTACCATGCTCAGCTCCTAGCAGGCAGCATTCTGGCAGCATCTTTGGATGTCTGGGATCCACTTCCACTTTAATGGAGACATTATTTCCTAGAAACACAACATTCATGTTAAAGCAGTGTTACTAAAAAGGTGTCTTTAGGAAAATGAAGAAATAGTCATCAATATTTATTTACATTTTTCTGCTCTCTTTGGTCACCCTATAGTTTTACAAATTAAACATGCATTTTTTGACAAGCTAACAATATATAAGTTGGTCAGATAGTGGAAGGAATTGCCAGTGTGCAAGTTACACACCTGCACACCTAATACCATACTTCACATTGACAATAAAATACAGTGGTATGTTGACTTAAGAGTGCCACACCTTACAAGTTTGTTTGAATACAAGCTGTATGTTGTCTAATTGTTATACTTTAAGTTACATGCAACAATTATTCTTGAAACTATTAAATTATTTAGATTGGATTTTTAAGTAAAATTACTAGCTACATGATAATGTGTTAATTCCAAAAATAAGTGCATAGCATAGTACCTCTATTGTACTACACGCTGCTGTATTGAACTAAATTAACTTGAATCAGACCATGTATCTATGACCGTACCAATAACTATTCGCCTCATAGTGTCAGAAAAACTTGGCTTTTCCGGTTCCAGAATCCAGGTCTTTGTGTCAATCTCATCAAGGACATCCCAGAACTCCGTCAGAGCTGCTATAACCAGCAGGAACTGGCTGTGTAGTTGGTTTAAAGAAGACTACAAAATAAAAATAAAAGAATCATAAATTATTGCAAGGTGAATAGAACATGATGCACACACCCATTTTTCCAACTAAACATTACCAGTCAGTCACATTTTTTATCCCCAAATCGAACACAAAACTGTACAGGTATTCACAAAAACACTGTTGTCGGTCTAAAGGATTTCACCCAAAAGGGAAACCCCTATCCTTAATTTATGGACATTGAACACAAACACTGTAAAACACTTTTAAAAAAGTGCAGTGAACCGGAAAGCAAAGAAAAGGCCATGCAGCTATATCAGACACAAATTGTTTTTTTCTGTCTTTTTATGTTACCTTACCGTGTGCCAAAATTTGTCTTTTTGTCCTGATTTTTAAAATAAAATGTATGCAATGCTATACAGTAAGTATTGCATGTATTAATAGTTCAAGTAATATCAGATCATGAGAAGCCAGACAAAGGGATCAGACAAAGAGCAGCTCGAAGACCTCTATGAAGAAAACAAGCAATGAACCCAGATTTCCCTTGCCCGGACGCGGGTCACCGGGGCCCCCCTCTGGAGCCAGGCCCGGAGGTGGGGCACGATGGCGAGCGCCTGGTGGCCGGGCCTGTCCCCATGGGGCCCGGCCGGGCACAGCCCGAAGAGGCAACGTGGGTCCCCCCTCCAATGGGCTCACCACCCATAGCAGGGGTCATAGAGGTCGGGTGCGATGTGAGCTGGGCGGCGGCCGAAGGCAGGGCACTTGGCGGTCCGATCCTCGGCTACAGAAGCTAACTCTTGGGACGTGGAACGTCACCTCGCTGGGGGGGAAGGAGCCTGAGCTAGTGCGCGAGGTGGAGAAGTTCCGGCTAGATATAGTCGGACTCACTTCGACGCACAGCAAGGGCTCTGGAACCAGTTCTCTCGAGAGTGGCTGGACTCTCTTCCACTCTGGCGTTGCCAGCAGTGAGAGGCGACGGGCTGGGGTGGCAACTCTTGTTTCCCCCCGGCTCGGAGCCTGTACGTTGGAGTTCAACCCGGTGGACGAGAGGGTAGCTTCCCTCCGCCTTCGGGTGGGGGAACGGGTCCTGACTGTGGTTTGCGCTTACGCGCCAAACCGCACCTCAGAGTACCCACCCTTTTTGGATTCACTCGAGGGAGTACTTGAGAGTGCTCCCCCGGGTGATTCCCTCGTTCTACTGGGGGACTTCAATGCTCATGTTGGCAGCGACAGTGAAACCTGGAGAGGCGTGATTGGGAAGAATGGCTGCCCGGATCTGAACCCGAGCGGTGTTATGTTATTGGACTTTTGTGCCCGTCACAGATTGTCCATAACGAACACCATGTTCAAACATAAGGGTGTCCATATGTGCACTTGGCACCAGGACACCCTAGGCCGCAGTTCCGTGATCGACTTTGTAGTTGTGTCATCGGATTTGCGGCCTCATGTTTTGGACACTCGGGTGAAGAGAGGGGCGGAGCTTTCTACCGATCACCACCTGGTGGTGAGTTGGCTGCGATGGTGGGGGAGGATGCCGGACAGACCTGGCAGGCCCAAACGCATTGTGAGGGTTTGCTGGGAACGTCTGGCAGAGTCTCCTGTCAGAGAGAGTTTCAATTCCCACCTCCGGAAGAACTTTGAACATGTCACGAGGGAGGTGCTGGACATTGAGTCCGAATGGACCATGTTCCGCGCCTCTATTGTCGAGGCGGCTGATTGGAGCTGTGGCCGCAAGGTAGTTGGTGCTTGTCATGGCGGTAATCCTAGAACCCGTTGGTGGACACCGGCGGTGAGGGATGCCGTCAAGCTGAAGAAAGAGTCCTATCGGGTTCTTTTGGCTCATAGGACTCCTGAGGCAGCGGACAAGTACCGACAGGCCAAGCGGTGTGCGGCTTCAGCGGTCGCAGAGGCAAAAACTCGGACATGGGAGGAGTTTGGTGAGGCCATGGAAAACGACTTCCGGATGGCTTCGAAGCAATTCTGGACCACCATCCGCCGCCTCAGGAAGGGGAAGCAGTGCACTATCAACACCGTGTATGGCGAGGATGGTGTTCTGCTGACCTCGACTGCGGATGTTGTGGATCGGTGGAGGGAATACTTCGAAGACCTCCTCAATCCCACCAACACGTCTTCCTATGAGGAGCCTGGGAAGTCTGTGGTGGGCTCTCCTATTTCTGGGGCTGAGGTTGCTGAGGTAGTTAAAAAGCTCCTCGGTGGCAAGGCCCCGGGGGTAGATGAGATCCTCCCGGAGTTCCTTAAGGCTCTGGATGCTGTGGGGCTGTCTTGGTTGACAAGACTCTGCAGCATCGCGTGGACATCGGGGGCGGTACCACTGGATTGGCAGACCGGGGTGGTGGTTCCTCTCTTTAAGAAGGGGAACCGGAGGGTGTGCTCTAACTATCGTGGGATCACACTCCTCAGCCTTCCCGGTAAGGTCTATTCAGGTGTACTGGAGAGGAGGCTACGCCGGATAGTCGAACCTCGGATTCAGGAGGAACAGTGTGGTTTTCGTCCTGGTCGTGGAACTGTGGACCAGCTCTATACTCTCGGCAGGGTCCTTGAGGGTGCATGGGAGTTTGCCCAACCAGTCTACATGTGTTTTGTGGACTTGGAGAAGGCATTCGACGGTATCCCTCGGGAAGTCCTGTGGGGAGTGCTCAGAGAGTACAAGGTATCGGACTGTCTGATTGTGGCAGTCCGCTCCCTCTATTATCAGTGCCAGAGCTTGGTCCGCATTGCCGGTAGTAAGTCGGACACGTTTCCAGTGAGGGTTGGACTCCGCCAAGGCTGCCCTTTGTCACCGATTCTGTTCATAACTTTTATGGACAGAATTTCTAGGCGCAGTCAAGGCGTTGAGGGGATCTGGTTTGGTGGCTGCAGGATTAGGTCTCTGCTTTTTGCAGATGATGTGGTCCTGATGGCTTCATCTGGCCAGGATCTTCAGCTCTCACTGGATCGGTTCGCAGCTGAGTGTGAAGCGACTGGGATGAGAATCAGCACCTCCAAGTCCGAGTCCATGGTTCTCGCCCGGAAAAGGGTGGAGTGCCATCTCCGGGTTGGGGAGGAGATCTTGCCCCAAGTGGAGGAGTTCAAGTACCTCGGAGTCTTGTTCACGAGTGAGGGAAGAGTGGATCGTGAGATCGGCAGGCGGATCGGTGCGGCGTCTTCAGTAATGCGGACGCTGTATCGATCCGTTGTGGTGAAGAAGGAGCTGAGCCGGAAGGCAAAGCTCTCAATTTACCGGTCGATCTACGTTCCCATCCTCATCTATGGTCATGAGCTTTGGGTTATGACCGAAAGGACAAGATCACGGGTACAAGCGGCCGAAATGAGTTTCCTCCGCCCGGGTGGTGGGGCTCTCCCTTAGAGATAGGGGGAGAAGCTCTGCCATCCGGGAGGAGCTCAAAGTAAAGCCGCTGCTCCTCCACATCGAGAGGAGCCAGATGAGGTGGTTCGGGCATCTGGTCAGGATGCCACCCGAACGCCTCCCTAGGGAGGTGTTTAGGGCACGTCCGACCGGTAGGAGGCCGCGGGGAAGACCCAGGACACGTTGGGAAGACTATGTCTCCCGGCTGGCCTGCGAACGCCTCAGGGTCCCACAGGAAGAGCTGGACGAAGTGGCTGGGGAGAGGGAAATCTGGGCTTCCCTGCTTAGGCTGCTGCCCCCGCGACCCGACCTCGGATAAGCGGAAGAAGATGGATGGATGGATGGAGAAGCCAGAATGCAATAGAAAGGCAATTGTACTATCCATTGTTACTGACCAGTTTTTAAAAACTGCAACTTAAACATACGCACAAAGACAAAGACTGAAAGCGCGTAAGGATGTGAGTGAGCAATACAGATGGTATGAGTGGGAAAGAAATTAGAGGGGTAAAAATGTACCAAAAAATTATGGGTCATTGTGCCAGTACAGTGCACACAATTAAGCATCGTCCAGGTGCTGAAAGGCTCAGCAATTACAGCCCAATTAAAGCCAGTGGCATGATTATGGTTCGTGCTCAGGATAAATATGCTGAGCCTAGTTCAGGTATATTAAGAAAAAAAAATCATGCATTTAAGACAAGACAATTGGTGAAACAATAGCTTCACTGGACACTAAATAAGATAATTGGTTTTTGCAATCAGATGTTGAAACTATATCTATGGTAAAATCCAAATTTATTACATACTTATTTTATTTAGTTATTAAAATAATTTAATAAATACCCAATTTTAATCTGTCTCTGTAAAAAGAGCAACTACGAGACAACAGAATGATACTCGTCCATACTACATCTGAAAGTAGCTGTGTTAAATGCAGATTAAGTAATTCATTGGCAGGTTTATTTGTTTTGACCTGATGTGGTCTATCTTACTGATGTAACCAAAATGAACAAACAATAGCTATACAGTTATCCTGAGTAACCTTGGTCATTATGGATTGGGTAAAACCTCAGAAGTATAGTAGTGTATGATATTGTGATGAAGCTAATTATTTAATAGGCATGTGGTGCAGATAGAATATGCACTGAGCATTTAACATTTCCAAGCAGAAAATGTTATTCTCTGTTATCCATTTGTTTTACTGGGTTTTTAATTCATGGTATTCACCAAATTCTTTATTGTGGTATTTTGGTGCCTATTGTAACAGACAAAGTTGGCAAGATGAATGGCAAAGAAAACTATTGCCCATTAGCACTGGCAAGTGTATATACAGTGCATTTGGAAAAATATTCATATATTTTGTTACGTTACATCCTTATTCTAAAATGGAATACATAATTGTTATCCTATAAAAATTGACAGACAATACACCATAATTACGATGTGAAAAGGTTTTTTATTTTTTGAAAATTTAATAAAACAAAAAAATTCTGTGAGTACTTAAGTATTGACAGCTTTTGCTCAGTACTTTGTTGATGCACCTTTCAAAGCAATTACAACCTCAAGTCTTTTTTAATACAATGCCACCAGCTTGGCACATATACCTCTGGGCAGTTTGGCCCATTCCTCTTTGCAGCACCTCTCAAGCTTCATCAGTTTGGATGGAAAGTGTTGGTTGTCTCTGTAGATTGCTGCGTTCATCTTAGTCTAGTCAGGGAGGTGACAAAGAACCCGATGTTCACTCTGTCAGAGCTGCAGCATTCCTCTGCTTCCCATCTAATCTGATGAAGCCAGAGAGGTGCTGCAAAGTTTAATGGGCAAAGAAGAATAGGCGAAACTGCCCAAAGACAGGTGTACCAAGCCTTTTGAATCTTTATTCAAAAATATTTGAGGCTGTAATTTCTGCTGAAGGTACATCAACAAAGTCTTGCGCAAAGGCTGTGAATACCCATGTACATGTGATTTTTTTTTTTTTAATTAATGTATTCCAATTTGAAATGAGGCTGTAACATAACAAAATGTGGAAAAAGTGAAGCACTGTGAATACTTACTTACCCAATCCACTGTAAGGTACTGGAAAAGTTTATATTGAATAGACTGGAGAAATGTATCATGGTATTTGACAATCAGTTTGGCTTTAAATACAAACTTGGCACAGATACAGGAGGTTAATTTTTGCTTTAAAGGAGATTTGTACAACAGTCATGATACCACATTTTTATGTGTTTTATAGACTCTTTAAAAGCTTTTGGCCATGTAATTCATGAAAAGTTATTCTAAAAATTGCACAATAGAAGAGTTACACAATACTTATTGAGAATTATAGTGTTTTGCTGTGCTCACCAGTCTGTCTGTCCTTGACAATGGGACAACTTTGCATCATCTCCTTTTTATGTTACCAATCTGTCTGTGATAGGGTGGTATTCTGTCACATTGTGTATTTAATGTTTATATGGATATCTTATCTAAACTTTTAAATGACTGTAGGACATGCTGTCTAGTTGGAAAAACTACCATAAACCACTTTGGGTTGAGTTTTTTCTTGCCCTGATGTGGGATCTGAGCCGAAGATGTCGTTGTGGCTTGTGCAGCCCTTTGAGACACTCATGATTTAGGGCTATATAAGTAAACATTGATTGATTGATTGACTTGATGTACAGTAAGTATTTAGTCATTTTCTATCCATACAGTGCTAGTCTGCAGCAGTCGTTAATGGTGTGCTCTCAGTATGGATTAGACTTTGACATTACATACAATGCAAAAAAGAGTAATATCATAAACAACATTCTCATATCTGTAATGGAATCAAATGCCTGGGACACTACATATCTGCTGACCTAACAGGATAGAGACGTTTACAGACAGCGTCTTGTGCAATATGCACAAGACAATAAGGCTTGCTCGTAAGTTTTCCACGCGCTCAGTATCTGTTAAAACAGCACTTTTTAGAGCATTTTGTACCCCTATGTATACTGCCCACTTGTGGCAAAAATACAAAAACGCAGTATGCACAAGTGCCATATGAATGATGGCAGGAGGAGATAGGCTCCAGCACCCCCCGCGACCCTGAAAGGGACAAGCGGTAGAAAATGGATGGATGGATTGATCCTGTTTAACTGCACCGCTGGACGAGTGCCAATCAAATGTTTGTCAATGCTGCTGTAACAAACTGCAGATTTGTGGTGTACTACTGTAGCTGTATTATAAATTATTTATGGCATTGTTTTTATTAAGTTTTTATAAACCACATACACAATATTGGCCCTTGTTTTCATATTTTGCCCAAAAAAAGAGTTATGATCAAGAGTAATCATCAAATAAATACAAGCTACTCTGCGCAGTTGAGTAAATAAACACCCCCGGCAACTATTTGAAAAATATAAAATACTTTTTTACTCCCTCACTTTTTGTAATTTTGTGTTTTTATAATACAAAAACACATTTGATTAAATCACCTACTTTCAAACAACTGAAATGAAATGAAAGCAACAGAGATTATGCATGTGTACTCCTAAATAGACTGGCCTTTCCTTACCTAAACAGTGTTCAATAATAATGGCGATAATATTAATTACTATTTTTGTGTAGTAGTAGTAGTAGTAGTAGTAGTAGAAGATTGGAATATATTCTTTGTTAATTTCTGCACAGTTGCACATCTTGGCCCTGCAACAGAGCAAGCAATAATTAGTCTTTCAAATGAACATGTCAGGACTGCCGACAGACAGGCCCTTCCCCCTGCCCTACACACACACGCGCACACACACACACACACACACACACACACACACACACACACACACACACACACACACACACACACACACACACACACACACACACACACACACACACACACACACACACACACACACACACACACACACACCCTTACCCATCACTCATGAGAAAAAAAATGCACTTTCCATAGATGCAAACACACACACACTTCAAGTCGTAGTGTGGGAGAGATCCATCACCAGCCCAGCAGGCAGACAGGCTCCATACGGTAGCGCTGTTCTAAGCTGGTCCTCACTGTACGCTTGCCATGTAATAACAGACACACGGACACACAAACGCACAGACGCACGCACACGCGCATACACACCATAAGCGCACCCACTCACAGAGCCTCTTTCTTATTCACCTGATCTTTGGTAAAACACACATACCCTCTTTATACCTGCTACAATTTATTTGACAGTCTGAGCACAAAACTGCTAATATTGGACAGAAGTTTTTTTTATGACAAAGCAGTCATTGCTGAGATGAGCACACTGAAAGACAGTGACAGAGATGCCAAAAGCCACAGTGAAAGAGGCAAACAACGCCAAGACTAAGAGTTACAAAAAATATGCTGCTGATTTGACATAAAAACAGCTTCAAACCGCATATAGTTTCATCCCAATGAACCAGTCTTTGAATTTCATTGAAAAAAATAAGTCGTAAGTCTTGCACAAACGTTTGACATTAAACTGTCATAATGTGTGGAGTTACCAGAAAGCATGAATTGGCAGTGTATCTTTAAGACCTAATTTCAGACAGCCTCAAATAACTGCATGTGTGTTATTGGTTTACCCTTTGGTGTTTTATTACACTTTTTCCATCAAGCCATCCATCCATCCATTTTGTACCGCTTGTCTCTTTCACAAGAAAAAAAAACAAAACTTGTGTGGAATCTCCTAAGTTAAATAACCCTGGCACAGTACTGCTACAGTTACAAATTCTACCAACAATTTTTGGAAAATATGCCACCAAGTTTTTGGTGGCAAAGGAAGGATCAGTTCATAAATAAGACAACTGTGTGACAATTATCAACATTCATCCATCCATCCCTTTTCTACCGCATGTCCCTATCTCAGCTACATTCGGGCGGTAGGCGGGCTACACCCTGGACAAGTCGCCACATCATCGCAGGGCCAACACAGATAGACAGACAACATTCACGCTCACATTCACACACTAGGGCCAATTTAGTGTTGCCAATCAACCTATCCCCAGGTGCATGTTATTGGAGGTGGGAGGAAGCCGGAGTACCCGGAGGGAACCCATGCAGTCACGGGGAGAACATGCAAACTCCACACAAAAAGATCCCGAGCACAGGATCAAACCCAGGACCTTCGTATTGTGAGGCAGACGCACTAACCCCTCTTTCACCGCGCTGCCCGCAATTATCAACACTATACGGTAATTATAATTATAAATTGACGATATGATTGATGTAAGTAAGGCTCCTCTGGGACAAGACCCATCACACTTTCATCATTCAACATTATACGTGTGTTCTATTTTTTAACTTTTTAATAATATTACTGCTTAACTTGTTTGTACACTTAAAGGGGAACTGCACTTGTTTTGGAATTTTGCCAATCATTCACAATCCTTATGTGAGACAATGCATTCTAACTCATGAGGGATGTCACGGTATGAATCTGTCTTATCACGGTTATTATGACCACAATTATCACGGTTATTATTATCGCAGTATTTTTAAATGTGCTCATAATTTAAAAAAAGTACTTATACTGAAATCTTTTAACCAGGTTTTATTTTTTTTTTAAAAACACATTTGAAATGATTTGCTTTTTAGAAGAATAAATTTTTTTTTTAGATAACACTGTGTTTCATGTACCTCAAGTAGAAATTGAATGTGCAAATGAAAGCAACACAAGTGTGTGGTATAATGGCAAAAGAAAAATAACAAAATACATTTAAAAAAGGGGAACATTGTGCAAGATGGCACCTTATGGATATAAGAGATAAACAACTAAAACAAATGTAAACATTTTGCAGGATGGCACCTGATGGCCATAAGATATGGAAGTAGAATTGTCTCATATCAACTTATATATATCAATGTGATATTAATACATATGCATATATTAATAAATATACAGTTACAAATACAAATGTGATATACAAATAAATACTTTGTATAATAAACGTGTATTTGTAAATATATTTTTGAGATTTGAAAACATATACAAATAAACGTATTGAATTCCTCAGCTATTTCTTCTATATTTTCAATAATTGATTTGTCATCTTTTACCAAATATGCTGTAAAATCCTTTTTGCTAAATTTTTTAATCATAGTATTAAGCACAAGACTGCACTGTTTTTGAATCCAGAATGAAATCTTCTAAGTCATGGTCTCAGTGTGTCATGAGTGAACATGAATGATGCAGCCAGAGATCAAGCAGGATCCACTGTAAGTATTACTCATTTGGGATGATTTGACACACATTGCACTGATAAGAGATCAGTATCTACAGCGGGACAAGGTCATTAAATGGCATTGATACAATAAAATAAGCAGCTAGCATGGTCTTTCAGATTAACTGGATAAATTAGCATTGTCTGTGACCCAGACCGCTCTGGCTGCAGTGCCATCTGCTGGTTGTTGTGTAACTCCACATTCAAGTCACATGTCACATTTATTTGTGCATCTGGTTTGTGGTAGGAATGTCTCATCGACACAAAAGCAAAAAAGCGATCCACTTATGCAAATTCAATACAAAGACAAATACAAAATCAAGCATATTTATATTCAAATCTCAAAAATATATTTACAAATACACGTTTATTTATACAAATTCTTGATTTATTTGTATGTCACATTTTTATATTTATAAATTTTATTTGTATATATTATCAAATCTCTAAAATATATTTACAAATACGCGTTTATACAAATTATTTATTTATTTGTATATCACATTTGTATTTGTATATTTATTAATATATGCCTATGTATTAATATCATGTTGATATATATAAGTTGATGTAAGACAATTCTACTTCCACTGCACTTTGTCCATATAAATAAAAATAGTGTTCAAATATGAGACTTAGTCTTACACATAGGGCTGCTTATGGTCCAAATAATAAATATTTTTTATAAATATTAAAATCACGAATATTCATCACATTATGTGAAACAGTGTTGGGGTGGGGCGTCAACGAGACACCATCATGTAATTTGTAATCACTAATAAAAAGGCTATAGATAAACATGCACACAATTAAAGACAAATGTGTGTTTTTGTTCATTAATAGTATCAACATGTCAGCTTTTTTTCATTACATAGTGCCTTTATTTTTATTTTTACATGTTCATAGAGAGAGGTGTTTTTTTTAAGTTATGCGCATTATGTCTTCATTTGCATGTAACGCATTTTTCGGACTATAAGTCGCAGTTTTTTTCATAGTTTGGCAGGGGGTGCGACTTATACTCAGGAGCTACTTATGTGTGAAATTATTAACACATTACCGTAAAATAACAAATAATATTATTTAGCTCATTCACGTAAGAGACTAGACGTATAAGATGTCATGGGATTTAGCGATTAGGAGTGACAGATTGTTTGGTAAACGTATAGCATGTTCTATGTGTTATAGTTATTTGAATGACTCATACCATAATATGTTACGTTAACATACCAGGCACGTTCTCAGTTGGTTATTTATGCATCATATAACGTACACTTATTCAGCCTGTTGTTCACTATTCTTTATTTATTTTAAATTGCCTTTCAAATGTCTATTCTTGGTGTTGGGTTTTATCAAATACATTTCCCCCAAAAATGCAACTTATACTCCAGTGCGACTTATATATGTTTTTTTCCTTCTTTATTATGCATTTTTGGCTGGTGCAACTTATACTCCGGAGCGACTTATACTCCGAAAAATACGGTACTAATCTATGTACATGTACATACTATATCAGGACAGATCTATTAAGAGTTTGAGCAAAAATGATCATATAGGAAATTATTATACACCATAAACATTAACATGCTATGTCACATGAGTGTTTTTTTTTTTTAAGTAAAAACTCTGTGACATGAAAAACCCACAAGTAATGTAAAAAAAACACTGTTTACTTTTTGATATTATAAAACACAAAGTAGTTTGGCTAACAAACCTCCTGCATCTAATATACAATCTTCGTACCTCAGCGTGTTGATACTTTGCAGCCTGCGTCGAATTCGATGAGATGACTAAACATTTTAGCTAGCTTTTCATTATAGTATAAGTGAGATTCCCGGTAAACCAACTAAAGACTTTATAAACAAGTTGTGGCAACATTCCCGACACATCGCCTGCTGAATGTTTCCTCAAAACATTAACTCTCAGTCACAGTAGGTGAGAGGACACTGTATTGAGAAAATAAAAGCAACATCAAATATTTTTCTCCTCTGCTGTGTACTTTTATTGAGGGTCAAATGCGTATGTCTCCAATTATGTCCACACTTGTCGCCATCTAACAGCAGCGCAATCATTATGAAAGACCAGGGCACATACTGTATTTTTCGGAGTATAAGTCGCTCCGGAGTATAAGTTGCACCGGCCGAAAATGCACAATAAAGAAGGAAAAAAAACATATATAAGTCGCACTGGAGTATAAATCGCATTTTTTGGGAATATGTATTTGATAAAACCCAACACCAAGAATAGACATTTGAAAGGCAATTTAAAATAAATAAATAATAGTGAACAACAGGCTGAATAAGTGTACTTTATATGACGCATAAATAACCAACTAAGAACGTGCCTGGTATGTTAACGTAACATATTATGGTAAGAGTCATTCAAATAACTATAGCATATACAAACCCCGTTTCCGTATAAGTTGGGAAATTGTGTTAGATGTAAATATAAACGGAATACAATAATTTGCAAATCCTTTTCAACCCATATTCAATTGAATGCACTACAAAGACAAGATATTTGATGTTCAAAGTCATAAACTTTATTTTTTTTTGCAAATAATAATTAACTTAGAATTTCATGGCTGCAACAAGTGCCAAAGTAGTTGGGAAAGGGCATGTTCATCACTGTGTTACATGGCCTTTCCTTTTAACAACACTCAGTAAACATTTGAGAACTGAGGAGACACATTTTTTTAAGCTTCTCAGGTGGAATTCTTTCCTATTCTTGCTTGATGTACAGCTTAAGTTGTTCAACAGTCCGGGGGTCTCCGTTGTGGTATTTTAGGCTTCATAATGCGCCACACATTTTCATTGGGAGACAGGTCTGGACTACAGGCAGGCCAGTCTAGTACCCGCACTCTTTTACTATGAAGCCACGTTGATGTAACACGTGGCTTGGCATTGTCTTGCTGAAATAAGCAGGGGCGTCCATGGTAACGTTGCTTGGATGGCAACATATGTTGCTCCAAAACCTGTATGTACCTTTCAGCATTAATGGTGCCTTCACAGATGTGTAAGTTACCCATGTCTTGGGCACTAATACACCCCATACCATCACAGATGCTGGCTTTTCAACTTTGCACCTATAACAATCCGGATGGTTCTTTTCCTCTTTGGTCCGGAGGACACGACGTCCAGTTTTCAAAAACAATTTGAAATGTGGACTCGTCAGACCACAGAACACTTTTCCACTTTGTATCAGTCCATCTTAGATGAGCTCAGGCTCAGCGAAGCCGAGGGCATTTCTGGGTGTTGTTGATAAACGGTTTTCGGCTTGCATAGGAGAGTTTTAACTTGCACTTACAGATGTAGTGACCAACTGTAGTTACTGACAGTGGGTTTCTGAAGTGTTCCTGAGCCCATGTGGTGATATCCTTTACACACTGATGTCACTTGTTGATGCAGTAAAGCCTGAGGGATCGAAGGTCACGGGCTTAGCTGCTTACGTGCAGTGATTTCTCCAGATTCTCTGACCCCTTTGATGATATTACGGACCGCAGATGGTGAAATCCCTAAATTCCTTGCAATAGCTCGTTGAGAAAGGTTTTTCTTAAACTGTTCTACAATTTGCTCACGCATTTGTTGACAAAGTGGTGACCCTCGCCCCATCCTTGTTTGTGAATGACTGAACATTTCATGGAATCTACCTTTATACCCAATCATGGCACCCACCTGTTCCCAATTTGCCTGTTCACCTGTGGGATGTTCCAAATAAGTGTTAGCTGAGCATTCCTCAACCTTATCAGTATTTATTGCCACCTTTCCCAACTTCTTTGTCATGTGTTACTGGCATCAAATTCTAAAGTTAATGATTATTTGCACACAAAAAAAAGTTTATCAGTTTGAACATCAAATATGTTGTCTTTGTAGCATATTCAACTGAATATGGGTTGAAAAGGATTTGCAAATCATTGTATTCCGTTTATATTTACATCTAACACAATTTCCCAACCCATATGGAAACGGGGTTTGAAGAACATGCTATACGTTTACCAAACAATCTGTCACTCCTATTCGCTAAATCCGATGAAATCTTATACGTCCAGCCTCTTACGTGAATGAGCTAAATAATATTATTTGATATTTTACGGTAATGTGTTAATAATTTCACACATAAGTCGCTTCTGAGTATAAGTCGCACCCCCGGCCAAACTATGAAAAAAAACTGCGACTTATAGTCCGAAAAATACGGTATGTATTTTTTATTTATTTTTTAGGATTTTAAAGATGATTAAAAAACGCTTGGAAGATGTGTCTAATGGGAGTCATCGTTGTAGCCCAAAGCCCTCTAAGACAACTGCAAAGTGAAGTGAAGTGAATTATATTTATATAGCGCTTTTCTCTAGTGACTCAAAGCACTTTTACATAGTGAAACCCAATATCTAAGTTACATTTTAAACCAGTGTGGGTGGCACTGGGAGCAGGCGGGTAAAGTGTCTTGCCCAAGGACACAACGGGAGTGACTAGGATGGCGGAAGCGGGGATCGAACCTGGAACCCTCAAGTTGCTGGCTAAAACCGCACAGCTATACCGCAAAACCCTCCATCAACGTTTTGTATACACACTGCAAGTCTATATAATGTAGTAACAGACAAGTTCATAATAACATGTAAAATGTTTAATATTTATCGGATTTTGATCATTTTAATCAATGCTTCTTCCGTGCAATGATTTCCGTTTCCATAGCAGCGCACGTCCGACAATGTGTATTCCTACTTCCGGATACATAACGCTTATGTGTGTTCTAATCATGGCAGACTTGGTAACAAACAACAAAGATGACTATTTTTGGATTAATAAGGATTCACAACCTTATCTTTTTGAACCTTAATGGAGGATGAACTACTGCTTATAGAAGCGAGCACAAAGACGAGGGTGAAACGTTGGAGCAGACGGAAGAAATCGACTTAAAAATGCAAATGTGGAACTTGAAGCCAAGCTATTTTGAAATAAATGGCTTTCTTACCCCAAATAAACAAAAAAAAATGTCCCCGACCAGCTGGAACAAAGAGACAACGGTCAATCGAGTGAGTAACACTTTATATTGATCATGATACATGCAGTATTTTGTAATTGATGTCTATTTATAGGGAACAGGTTATAGTTTGCTTTCTACATAATGTTAGCTGTTGCAAATGCACCAAATCATTACATTTCAATATTTTTGACCAAATAAATAAAGTGGATCAGTGTTCTTTGTATCCAACGCAATGTATTATTCCAAATGGTCTCTATTGTAGTATAGTCACTTCCCCATATTTCTACAAAATAAGTCAGATATAGTAGCACTAGCAAGCAGTAGAAAAGATGGAGCGATTTTTTTGTCCAGCACATATTTTGCTTTATCTATTATTTATGTATTTCTTTCTACCGTCAGTTGTATAATTGTATATGAGATTTCCAGGTCATTGTATCATCTATTATTACACCCCAAAATTAGGTTTCTTTTACTCTGTCAATATATTTGTTGTTGACTTTCTCTTCCATTGTTACCGAATAGCTTTATTTTAGTTTTACTGAGATTGAACAAAAATAATAATTTTTGTTAAACCATCTCTTATTATTTGTATTAGCTTCTGTGTGTTCTTTCCTGTTTCCATATCAATTCAATTACAATCAGTAGATGTTATGGATGTACATTTATTTAAAATTTTGATTATTTGCTCTTCTGTCACGATCGTGTTCAACATCAAGTTGGGACTTATGTTATTATTGAAGTCCTCACCTGACACTGGATTTTGAATCCTTTCCTCCTGATATGGTCCAATATTCGAGCTATCAACTACTTTGTTCATATGCTGAGAGTAATCCTTCTTAGTAACATGTTTAATGAGGCTATTTAGGATGCCCCATGCTGCTCTCATGTTATTTTTGTTCCTGTCTAATAAATGACTGCAATATTCTTACCCTACATGTTTGTAGTATACGAATTAGCTTGTTTTTATATGTTTTGTTCTTATGTTCTGCCTCTGTGGATAATTGTGATATAAATATTAACTAGATATTGTATTCCTTTTGTTACAAGCATTTTCCAGTCCCTTTGCCATCTATTGGTTAATTTGTTTCTCCCTCAGCTTCTTACTAAGTTGTTTCGATAGACAATGTTTGTCATAAAGTATCATGAAAGTGTTTTTAAAAAATCACTATATGCTTTATCTCCATCATTTTCATTGTACACATTGTGCCTCTTTTGCTTTTCTAGATCAGTTTTAAAAGCAATAATACTTTTCTCTGTGCATGGTCTTCAAATTGTCTTTCTTTAACCTTGTTCCTCTTTCTTCAGTTTCCGTCATAGATTGTGAAAACTGGTAGATGATCAATGATGTCGGTTATTAGCAGACCATTTGTATTATTAACAAAATCATTGGTAAAAAAATATCAACAATTAGCGTGGCACAGTGTCCTGTGATTCTGCTTGGTCTTGTATTTTTAGGATATAAACTGATGCTATACATTGTGTCTATGCAGTCATTGCAGTATTTTTCTTATTAGGGTTCAAGAGGTCAATGTTGAAGTCACCACATGAGAAAATTACTTTTTGACTGATTTCAGTAAAAGTCGCATTGATCCAGGCCTCAAACATCTCAATACTTGACTTAAGTGTTCTACATATACAGCTGATCAATACTGTTTTTCTTTTTACATTACATTTTAATGGTTGTATATTCTAAGATATTATCAATACCATATTGCCTACCACTTTGTAGTTTAGATTCCTTATCACACACAGCTACTCCTCCTCCTTCGTTCTTGTTAGTTCGGTTTATGTAATTTAGTTCATATCCTTTGAGATCTAAATGTATTAATTTTTTTTAGCATTGATCATTGTTTCTGAGATAGTGATCACTTTGAATGGTTTATTGAATTGTTAAAAGAAAATCCTTAATGGAGGTAGTTTGCATACAAGCTTCTGCTGTTTGATCATTTGTTGTCAGATTTAATGTTGCTACTATATTGTTTACCCGCATAATAAAACTTTTTTTTTTACTGTTGTGGGAGAAAAAATTTGTATCTGGATCAATGTCATTGTCAGAAACCTGGATTTTCTGGCCATTGTTGCAGAAGTTTTTCAGTTCCATATCTTCTTGTTCAGCAATCTTTAGTGTTGTTTCAACAATATCTGTGAGTGTAGATGGATGTCATGCTAAATCCAGGTCTTGTTGTTCAGTGGTCCCTTGGAACATAATAGTATTGACAAAAAACTAAATGGAGATGTTAGTTTTTCGTCAGACTCCTTTATCGTCATCATTGTCAAAGCAGTATCAACTTTAATATTTGTCCAAATTCTTGATGTTTTTGACAACAAGTACTCTTGCTTCTGGAACTCCAATTAGCTTGATGTACATTTTGCAGTTAGCACTCCAAGTTCTCTGAATTTTCCTTTTCTTCCTCAAGTTGCATGCTTTCTTGGCGATGTCAGCATTATGTTTGGGAGGTGCTCATTCATGTACACGTGTACCCTTGAGCATTTTTCCATTTAAACAGTGCGATTTCCTGTTAGCAAGTTTCACGAGAATAACCAGAGAGGTGTTGTTGTTTCTTCCATTCAGTGGGACGCTTGTGTTGATGGTGTTAATATCAACATCAATTCCCTTTGACTGCAGACATTTTACTACTTGTTGCTCTGCTGAGGCGACATACATTTCATCTGGTTCTCCTCTAATAGCCACAGCTGTCACATTATCATTAATTCGCTTATCCTGATCCATGTCATCTATGAATTTATTCAGAATTATGTTATCTTGTCGCACAACTTTCATTTCTTGATGCATGACTAAGTTTTCCTCTTTGAAGATCTTTATTTCTTGTCGCATTTCTGTTTGCTCCTTTAAAGAGAGTCATCATATCTTTGAGATCACAAAGCTCCGTTTTCAAGTTGTTGTTCTGGGTTTGCTTGCAGGATTCGCATATCTGCTTTATACACTGAGCTTAGACTTGCCACATCTACTATCAGGTTGTCAATTTTCTATAACATCAATGTGATGTTTTTCTTCCCTTCGTGTCTTGTTTTCAGAGACTCATTTGATGAGAGCGAAGCTTTGAGATTAGTAACGTAGCTTGGATCTCGGCATTGTTACTATAGCAGTCCGCAAACGGCGGTTGCCTTTTTAGCGACTCGCGGCACTTTTAACTTGTATATTTTAACAATTTCGTACCTTGCGCAAGAGCGCAACTGGAGGTAGATATATAGATAGTACTTTATTGATTCCTTCAGGAGAGTTCCCTCAGGGTGTCACTCTGTTTGGTTAAAAAAACACTTTAATACTGCTCTGAACTTTCGCAGCTTGATTGTGGCTTCAGGTTGCTAGGTAACTGCTTTGAATTGTGGAACAGCTCTTCCAATTCTTTTTTTAAATTTTTTTTTTTAGCAAATCTTTGCCTCTCTGCTGACCAAGAGCAGTTTGAAGATGTCAGCAAACTCTCCTGTAGCTGTGATTAGTGGTTAGTTAAACTTCAAAATATTCAGAAAAAAAAAGAAAACCCTGTGGCAAAAGCTTTTTTCTTTGCGTCCAATCCCGTTGACAGGAAATGACATTGGATTGTGAATGATAGACAAAAAAATCCATAAAAAAGTGCGGTTCCCCTGTAATAAATGTTGCATATTTTGACCCCAAAATGCATAATTTCCATTATTTCCCTCAACATTTTTGTTGTGACCAATAGGCCCTTTTCCACCGCAAGTACTTTTCCAGGAACTTCCCCACTTACCCGGTAAATAAAGTTCCCCCTGTGTTTCCACCAAAAACTATCCGGGTACATTTAGTTCTTCCGGAACCATTCAGAGTTCCACCTACCTAGGTGGGACTTTTCCAAGCGGCCAGGAACCTTTTTGGGGGCGGGCTGTGCTGTCGAATGATGATTGGTTGAACACAGTTGAGGGCGTTTCTAAGACTTCTCTTTCAAACCCACGACCGCAATTGGAATATACTTGTTTATTTCATATTTCTTGTGTATTTTTATTACAACAAACTTAACAACAGAGAGAAAGAAGAACGAAAGGAGCTTTCGAAATGCAGGAACTTTTGTGGGCCATCTTTGTGCTAAAGAAAGCTGATCAGTGGAACTATCTTGCAATGTTTTTACTCAGCCATAGTATTTTAAACTGTATGCAGTTTACCGATATACCGACAGGCCAAGCGGTGAGCGGCTTCAGCAGTTGCGGAGGCAAACACTTGGACACGGGAAAATGACTTCGAGAGTGCTTCAAAGCGATTCTGGACCACCATCTACCGCCTCAGGAGAGAGAAGCAGTGCACTTTCAACACCGTGTATGGTGAGTAGGGATGTCCCGATCCGATATTTGGATCGGATCGGCCGCCGATATTTGCAAAAAAATGCGTATCGGCAAAGCTGGGGAAAATGCCGATCCAGATCCAGTTTAAAAAAAACTCCGGTCCGTGTTTTTCAACGCACCGATTTAAATAATACATTCCACTTTTCTGCTGCTCCCTATATTCCGTTCCGCATTTTCCAGCACACCTTCAACACATCCACACGTCTGTGGATTCCCACGCAGTTGCTTTTAGCTGCTGGCATTACACGACAGGCATTCTCACTCTTTCCTGTCTCTCCTTCTCACAGACAGCAAGCGCACCTTCTTACACACGTCACATACTGTCACGACACACGTCACGTCATACGTCACATACGTATACGCCCTCTCCCAGCAGAGAGGTAGCAGCATGGCTAACGTTAGCTGTGATGCTAGCGCAGCCGTGCGCGCCTGTGCAATTGCTATGGCGTCACATTAGTGCCAAAAATCCGAGTGCATAAAAACTGTTATCGCGCGCTGATTCTCCACTTCGTGCGCGCGACACCCTTTTGCGCGCGCGTGGTGCCTTTTTTGCGCGTGCGCGGTGCCTTTCTGCGCGCGCGCCGTCTCGGTCTGTGAGCTGTCATGTTTCGTTTAGGCACTTTGGGGGCGGGTATGCTTAGACGGCCCCTTCTTTCTGATTGGTCAGGGGAAAAATGCTCAGAGCCAATCAGAAGTATAGCAGGGCGGGTCATCGTCAATATGTATCAAGATTTACGGAGGAAGAAGTGGATAAAAAAATGTCTCGCGCTGATGAAGGTTATTTCATACCACATAAACACAATACAGGGTAATACAAAATGTGACCCAAATAAATAAGAAGACAACAAACACCATAATCACATCTTTCAGCCAGAATTGGTCCACCAGCAATAACATCCAACCATAACATTTTATAATTTCACTTCTTCTTGAACATTTGTTTTCTAATTTATGGAATTTCTTTTGATTCAGCCATAAAAGTAATGAAATAATATTTGAATTTTGTTTTTAAAATGTTAAAAATAGCCTTTTAATAATGTATTCTGAAACAGTTTAAAATAATCAGAGAACTGACTAACACTGACCCTACACAACTATGTTGCACAATTAAGTCATTTTTTTTTAAAAGCGAAAAAGGTAATTTCAACAGGTACAGCATCCTATGTCATATCTACATGTAATAAGATTTGTAACAAGGCAAACCGTTTGTAAATTGGTCGAAAATCGAGCAAGTTATGGTAATGTAATTAGTACATGTACCATTGACATCAATGTAATGATTCAGGCTAGCTGTCCGAGGTAAGATGGCTACAACGTTGCTACGCTGGAGAATGATTGGTCATATGAAAAATGCTCAGAGCCAATCAGAAAGGAGGGGCCGTCTAAGCATACCCGCCCCCAAAGTGCCAAAAAGAAACATGACAGCGCAAGGAGAGATGCCAGGAGTACACAGAGAGCGCACAGACCGAGACGGCGCGCAAAAAGGCACCACGCGTGCGCAAAAGGGTGTCGCGTGCGCGCACGGAGTGGAGACTCAGCGCGCGATAACAGTTTTTATGCGCTTGGATTTTTGGCATTAATGTGACGCCATAAATTGCGCACTGCTCAAACGTCCTCTGCGCACGGCAAATCTATGCCACGCACAAAATCAAATAAAAAAATAAGCGCATAACAATTTTCGACACACGGACACGACAGAGAAAACAGTTTTCGTCATCATTGTTCAAATATTGTAACGTCTGTCGAGACGCTTATCTCCATTCTGTGCCACACGTCCACACCATCAAAATGCCGAGGCAAACATTTCCACATCAACACCGTATGAAAAAAATAGTGATTTTTTTAGTTGCGATTTTCTTCTCTGCATGAAAGTTTAAAATGAGCATATATTAATGCAGTATGAAGAAGAATGTTTTAATGTAGACACATAGAATCATCATACTGCTGTGATTATATGCATCAAGTGTTCATTCAAGGCTAAGGCAAAATATGGAGCTATATATCGTGTATCGCAATATGGCCTTAAAATATCGCAATATTAAAAAAAGGCCATATCGCCCAGCCCTAGTTCAATGATGCTATTTCTGTTTGTCATGTATAATTTTGTCTATTTTGTGTTTATCCTTGAATAAACAGGTCAGTTTCTTGTTACCAACCATTGTGTATTATTCAAACTCACCTAATTCAGCTGGCTAGTTGTTATCAAGAGTACTAAAACCCTTTTCAACATGATTCTGACAACTAAGTCGGCTAAATAACTTTAAACTTTAATACATGCTCGGATAGGCCAGTATCGGTATCGGTCAGTATCGGTATCGGATCGGAAGTGCAAAAACAATATCGGTATCGGTTCGGAAGTGCAAAAACTTGGATCGGGACATCCCTAATGGTGAGGATGGTGTGCTGCTGACCTCGACTCAGGATGTTGTGGATCGGTGAGGGGAATACTTCAAAGACCTCCTCAATCCCGCCTACATGTCTTTCTATGAGGAAGCAGTGCCTAGGGAACCTGTGGTGGGCTCTCTTATTTCTGGGGCTGAGGCTGCCGAGGTAGTTAAAAAGCTCCTGGGTGCCAAGACCTCGGGGGTGGATGAGATCCGCCCTGAGTTCCTCAAGGCTCTGGATGCTGTGGGGCTGTCTTGGTTGACAAGATTGGCAGACAGGGGTGTTTCCTCGCTTTAAGAAGGGAAACCGGAGGGTGCGTTCTAATTATTGAGGGATCACACTCCTCAGCCTTCCCGGTAAAATCTATTCAGGTGTACTGGAGAGGATGCTATGCTGGATAGTCGAACCTCGGATTCAGGAGAAGCAGTGTGGTTTTAGTCTTGTTCATGGAACTGTGGACCTGCTCTGTACTCTTGGCAGGGTCCTTGAAGGTGCATGGGAGTTTCCCCAACCAGTCTACATGTGTTTTGTGGACTTGGAGACGGCGTGGCAAAGTTGGGAGAGTGGCCGTGCCAGCAACCTGAGGGTTCTTGGTTCGATCCCCACCTTCTACCAACCTCGTCACGTCCGTCGTGTCCTTGAGCAAGACACTTCACCCTTGCTCCTGATGGGTCGTGGTTAGGGCCTTGCATGGCAGCTCCTGCCATCAGTGTGTGAATGAATGGGTGAATGTGGAAATAGTGTCAAAGCGCTTTGAGTACCTTGAAGGTAGAAAAGCGCTATACAAGTATAACCCATTTACCATTTACCATTTGGAGAAGGCATTCGGCTGTGTCCCTCAAGAAGTCCTGTGGGGAGGGATGTCTGATTGTGGCGGTAGGCTTCCTTTATGATCGGTGTCAGAGCTTGGACTGGCAGTAAGTCGGACCCGTTTTCAGTGAGGGTTGGACTCCACCAGAGCTGCACTTTGTCACCAATTCTGTTCACAACTTTTATGGACCGAATTTATAGACGCAGTCAGGGCGTTGAGGGGATCCAGTTTGGTGGCTGCAGGATTAGGTCTCTGCTTTTTGCGGATGATGTGGTCCTGTTGGCTTCATCTGGCCAGGATCTTCAGCTCTCATTTGGATCGGTTCGCAGCCGAGTGTGAAGCGACTGGAATGCGAATCAGCACCTCCAAGTCTGAGTCCATAGTTTTCGCCCAGAAAAGGGTAGAGGGCTATCGCCAGGTTGGGGAGGAGATCTTGCCCCAAGAGGAGGAGTTCAAGTACTCTGGGGTCTTGTTCACAAGTAAGGGAGGTGTGGATCATGAGATTGACTTGCGGCGTCTGCAGTGATGCGGACACTGTATCGATCTGTTGTGGTAAAGAAGGCAAAGCTCTCAATTTACCTGTCTAACTACGTTCCCATCCTCACCTATGGTCAATGAGCTTTGGGTTATGACCGAAAGGACAAGATCACGGGTATGGAACAAGGGGATGGGTCAAACCCAGAGAGTAATTTCACCACATCTAGTGTGTGTGGGACTATCAGGGGTACTTTAACTTCAAGCTGCCAAAATTAGTTTCCTCCGTAGGGTGGCTCTCCCTTAAAGATAGGGTGAGAAGCTCTGTAATTTGGGAGGAGCTCAAAGTAAAGCCGGGAAGTGTTAAGGGCACATCCGACCAGTAGGAGGCCACGGTGGAAGACCCAAGACACGTTGGGGAGATTTTGTCTACTAGCTGTCCTGGGAACGCCTAGGGATCCCCTGGGAGGAGCTGGATGAAGTGGGTGGGGAGAGGGAAATCTGGGCTTCTCTGCTTAGGCTGCTGCCCCTGCGACCCGACCTCAGATAAGCGGAAGAAGATGGATAAATGGATGGATTATCTTTTTAATGTTTACTTTTAATTTGTTTGTTTTTCGCCCTTTTCGAAGAAAACTTTGTTTTTTTATATGGCAAACCAAATATACACAATATTTTCCCCCAAATTTTTTTTCAAAGTGGAATATTTGATGGGAAGTAATTGGAGCCTTGAATAGGTCAATAATTCATAACAACATTGATTTTGATTCTTTATCATTCTTTGAGCAAAAACAGCTTTAAAGAAAAAAAAACAGCCTGCATGGCAGCTTTGTGTTATTAGAGTCAACATTGCAAGTTTTTCTCATTATATTTCACCTGTTAGCTCTTTTATTCCGCTTTTTTATTTATTTATTTTTTAATTATAGTATTTGTAGAAAATGCAACAGGCCTTTAAAAAATTAGCAGCGGGCCGTAAATGGCCCCCAGGGCGCACTTTGGACACCTCTGATTTACACCATTAATGGGGGAAGTTGTTTGGATTGGGTCACATATATTGATGCTGTGCTCAAGTCACTTTCAATTGAAATTTGTGGTCATTGATCATCACTTTTCTCTTCGCCAACAAGAGGGCAGCAATATCACTTATATTCAATCAATTGGCAAAATTACGCTGCGAGCCAATCTTGTGACATCTTGCGGGCCACACTGAAGACTCCAGCGGGCCGTAGTTTGGACACCCCTGGTATAGAAAGTCAACATGGCTTTGACAAAGTATATTTCCAACAGCCCACTTTCTTGGAATGTGGGTGCTTCAATGCAAGGTTTGCAAAAAATAATTCAGAAGAATATTAGATACAAATTTTATATTTGGTGATGTGACCAGCGGATTTAAAGTGTATTAGAAAATAAAACATTGCATTCATCATTAAATAATTCCATGAAATAATTTGGAATAGGTAGGTAGTTACAAAATAAGAATGAAAGGATGGATCGATTAAGCTTTATGAATTTGTAGTCGGTTACCATACATTTTCATGGAAGGTTCATACTGTTTCCTCTCTATTAGCAAGATATTTACAGTATCAATAAAACAGTTGGACAGTTGGATTTAATTGAATTTGAAATGTAATTCCTAATAGCTGTTGGGAAAATTATGTGACCATAAGGGAAGTATCTCCTTTTGTAATGGTTTTGCTCAATCAGGATTTCATTAATATGTACAGTATATAACATGTTATGTCAGAAACATGTACATACCTGTGGAGTCCATGTTAAGACCAGGGGAACTGGCAGGTCAGCTGTGCATTCTGGAGCCTCTGCTGGATACTGTGGATGGAGAAGATGGTACAATTAAGTATGCTAGATTGAGAATGTCAAGCGTATACAAACATAAGCGACTTTGCTTAATCTGGAACTTGATTAAATTTGAATGGTTATAGTTATAAAAATTTTGTTAGCCAATGAAGAAAGGCTCTGCCAATATTTTAGGCTGAACTGTAACCATAAACAGCTTTGTGAGCCCTAAGGTTAGGCTGAGCAACCTAATTGTAAAGGACTGTCATTGTGTTCAGTGTTTTAATTACATGGTGTGTGTGTTTGTGAGACCCTACTAAATTGTATAGTTTTGCCTTACTTAGAGGTTTCACAATTGTGCAGATCAGTGATAATCCATAATAAAAACTATTTAGAATGATGTCTATGACGTGATTAACATGAGTTACACACTTCATCTCTCTATTCACTTTAAACACATATCTTTATGTTTCCTCTTGCTTTCCCTGTCACCTAAACAACCATGTGTCCATGCCAGCACTCTGTCCTCCCTCGCTGTGCTTGGAGAAGAATGACCTGGTGTTAGATCTGGTGGAAGCAGCTGGAAGACAGGGAGAACTCCAAGCTATTTTTACATGTCCAGGAGAGTTAGAACAGCCAGCTGGGCACAGAGTGGCTCGAGACAACTTCATACATTTTCGAGGACACAAGGAGTCCTCAAGATATAGGGCTTGAAACTGTGACGTGGAAACGTAATGCATCATGGGTCTTACTGCATCGGAATAGCATCTTTACATTGGCTTGAATGCAAGACTAAAGTTGTGTTTTTTTCTTAAACAAGTTCCAAATATGCAGCGAACGTGCTGTAACAATAACTGCCACAATGGATGTCATTCGCTTTAAGAAAAAAAAAAAACATTTGGTGAAATTTGTCTCATTCCCAGCATAGAAGCACAGCCAAAGAAGTCGGGTTAGTTAGAGATGATGAATAGCTTGGATAGCAGCCGTGAGATGTTCAAACATCACTTAGTGCCATCACCTGGGGCATGTTGGTGTGTTCACAGCATTTTCCCTAATTGTAAGTTTGAATCAAAGCCTGTTTTATTCTGTTGCACACGTAGCATTTAGTAGGATGTTAGCATTAGCTAAGCTAAGCTAACTGCGGGTTACGAACAATGTACAGTATTTGGGAAAAAAATCAATACTCCTATTCATAGATCAATAACTGATAATATTTTTAATATCTCCTACTTTAATGCATAGTGTATTTCAGATATGAAAATAGGTTGAAACAAACTTCTCTAGGAGACACTGCACAGTGATAAGTCCTGTTGACTTAACTCTGAAAGGATGACAGTTTTCTCTTTCTGATCTAAAATTCCAAGGTCTTGCACACACCCAAAGTTAGTTTGTCCATGAGCCTTTACCGATTTGTTTGGCCAGTATAAAAACTGACACAGTTGACGACAGAGATACAGGACATGTCCGGCAGCTTACTCAAATCTCGTGTATTAGATGTGCTCATATGGATCAATTCCACCAAATTTACTTATTTTGCAAATATTATATTTTGCAACAAGGTCCAGTTTGTTTCAGTATAGTCCCTTGATATCTTTCTTTACTACGATCCATTTTAATCCAGTTTGTTGCTCTCTCTCACAATACTGCTAGTTGAGTACAGTAATGTAAACAAAAACTTTGTCCGGCAACAATGGCTAAAAACATAACAATACAGAAGACTTAACTTGAGTTGGTATGTCAGGAAACAATGGCAATTTGTGGAAGTATCCCTCAGAATCCAGAAGAATTGACAGCTCTGCATATATAAAGTTACAGTTTTAGTGCAGAGTTACTTCTCAAGGCCACACCTTAAGTACACGGGCACGGGATCTATTTGATTTGTTGGGCGTTGATGGATGCCGATCGTTGTTTACAGGTGTTGTCAAGATTTTTGCTTATAACAAATACATATAATAATAATAATGGAGTAGATTTGCATGCAGCATTTTTCTAGTGACTCAAAGCGCATTATTCATTCACTCCACATTCACACATTGATGGTGACACATTTTGTAGCCACACTCAAAAAACAACAGTAGCTGCCCTGGGGTAGTTTGACGGAAACTTGGCTGCCAATTTGTGCCTACGGCTTCTCCGACCACCAATAAATATACCAATAGTATATTCACATTCATATACCAGTGTGAGTGGCTCTGGGAGTGTCTTGCCCAAGGACACACTGACAGTGACCAAGATGGCAGAATGTATAAGATTATTTTTTACAATTACTATTCTCTCGCAAGTAAAACATTTTGCTGTCATCTAAAATTTGGCATGTGCAGTTGCTTTAATGATTTGAAGTTCATGTTGGCCTTATTTTTTCGTTAAACATTTTTTACAGTTTATACAGACATCGACAGTGTGGTCACTGCAAACTTGATTGTGTTGCTGTGAAAAGTGACAAGCAGCCACTTTTCTTTGCGTTTTTTTGTTGTTTCAACATTTTTGTCCCCTCAAGTTAGGAACTGTGGAATAAAGTTTTAATAAATCCCTTTTGGAACAATTTCCACAGGCAAGAAAAGCACATTTTCAGTCTCCTTTTACTTAACTTCTTGCTAGGAATACGCTTGTTTGCATCATGTGTGCTTAAATCCAAGACGGCAACAACCAGATGTGACATCACGAGCAGCCAAGTAATGGTATTAGTAGAGGTGGGGGAAAATTATTGACTGATTGATTATTCGATGCATCACGATTGGAACATAGACATTCTGAATCGATGGACAATTTGCCAAATATCAATTATTTAGGTATGTTAAATAAAGTACAGAAAATGCAGACCTAGTGCTGACACACACGGGGAGGGAGGAGGAGAGGACAAGCTTTGCTGGCCGTGGCGCAATGATAGCTTAAATGTGAAATAGTAAAACAAGAAAAGCGTAAATGTTTTTTAAACTTCAACCCAGCCTAACTGAAACCACGTTACAGCAGAGTAACCAAAAGAGGAAATTAGAAAGTAGATTAATAAATCAGGGGAGAATAATATCCACACAGTCCGACAGCACTGTCAGCCATTGATATAAATGGGTAGATAGTAGATATGACATCTGATATATACCTCTTTGAGCGTCAAGTTCACGGAAAGCGAGGGCAAAGTGCTTGGGCCTTTTGTGGTTTCAAAAGGCATGAAAATTGGAACAAGTATGCCTGTTTGCAAAGTAGAGACGCTTATTTTATAAATTAGCAGGTTGCTTCAGTCCTCATGTATCTAGTCTTTCCATGTGCGCACATCCAAAAACCGCAAATGACGCAAAACCGCATACGTCAGCAGCCAAAGGAGGAGTCATGGGTCATGAATGGCCAATGGGTTGCACTGTGGACACCCCTGTTTTAATGGTGTTTTGTCCGGGTTGGTTGAGCACAAGACGTGACGTCAAGCAACCACAATCACATGTACTACTGTATTTAGCTTGTTAGCTTAATTTGTTATCAACTAACGATAGTAAAGAAAAGGGGAGTGTTATTGTGAAACAACAGTCACTTTTATTGCAACTGTTGATATGAAATGGGAGAAGGCTGCACGCCTGCTGAATGAGACGTAAAACACACAATAAATATTATACTGAAAAGCCAATCAAACATAGCCTTTCAATATATTTTCATAGTGCAGAAGAGGGTTTGCATGGGCAAGTGCTAGACAGTCTAGCGTACACTGGTGCTTTGACCAAAAAGAGCATAATCCATGTTTCAAAGATGGAAGTCGAAACTCGGTCCTGCACACGTATTATTATTCAATGATCAAAATGCGGGATGATTACGAAAAATGTGTATATGTTGGCAGGTTTGAAGTTCCAGTAATACTAAGCTATAAGCCAACAATTATCCGCCTGTTCTGTTGACTACTTGTGTAAGCTTTATGTTAGGAACAAATACTTTGTCACATCTCTGCTGTCTGCTTGGTCTGACCGTGAGCTCATAAAAGTCATCTAACACAGTTTCCAAATGTTGGAGGCTGTTCAGTCATTTTGTCCCATGTCCATATTGCATATTACTTGTAGTCATTCATTGATTCAGATGATGACGCCAACTTTTCTAACAGTAAATCATTTTGTGGCTGTATTGTCCCATCCTGGATCCTTAAATCCTACCACACGTAGAGCAGGTAAAATAAGTTGAAGTAGTGGTAACAGGAGCTGTAGCTGCATTATTCCGGAGTCTCCTCTCCTGTCTCCTGACTGTCCTCTCCTTCTCTATCAAAATGACTCCATCCAGGCAAAGGTAACACCAGGTGTTTATCAGCAACATCCTACACAGGGCCTCAGATCAGATTTTTCACACCCCTAACGCTTTGTGTGTGTGTGTTAGAGATGCGCGGATAGGCAATTATTTCATCCGCAACCGCATCATAAAAGTCGTCAACCATCCGCATCCACCCGAATTAACATTTAATCTACACCGCACCCGCCCGCACGCGCCCGTTGTTATATATCTAATATAGACGATGCAAGGCATTAGTGAGGTTTTAAAGCTTTTGCCTGTTAAAGAAAGGAGACTGATCCAATGCAGCAATCATCTGGGAGCCGCGCTGAGCGCACCTCCAAGCGCGTGGAGGTGCGATGTCCCTCGCACCCGCGGTGCGCGCTGAAGCTTCGGGCGCGAGCCCGGGTGGAGCCATTCTACTCGTCGCGGCCTAGCCCTCGCGGCTCTCGCTGCCGGCGACGGCCGGGTATGGGCCCGACGCTCCAGCGCCATCCATTTTCAGGGCTAGTTGATTCGGCAGGTGGGTTGTTACACACTCCTTAGCGGGTTCCGACTTCCATGGCCACCGTCCTGCTGTCTATATCAACCAACACCTTTTCTGGGGTCTGATGAGCGTCGGCATCGGGCGCCTTAACCCGGCGTTCGGTTCATCCCGCAGCGCCAGTTCTGCTTGCCCCACCCCTTTCGTGAGCGCACTGCGCGCGGAGTGACCCCTGTTACGCGCCCCCGGCAACGGGGGTGGCGGGCAGGTAAGCTGCGCGGGCGGAGCGCGCGGAGTGACCCCTGTTACGAGCCACCGGCCACGGGGGTGGCGGGCAGGTAAGCTGCTTACCTGCTGCGCGTGACGCCGGCCGCGGCGAAGGCGGACGAGGCGGGGTGTCGGTGCGGTGGGCGCGGTGGTGACCCTGGACGTGCGTCGGGCCCTTCTCGCGGATCACCTCAGCTACGGCTCCCGGTGGGGCCCTCTCGGGGGAAGAGGCCTCAGTCTCGGACCCCGGCGAGGCGTCCCTTCTCCGCTCCGTAAAAGTGTCCATCTCTTTTTTTTTTCTTCTTCTGTTGTGGCATATGCTGCAGGTGCCTGCTCGTTTTTTCGTATGTGGGTAACAACATTTAACTATGTATATATATTTCCGAATTGGTTTAACTGCCACCCGCCTGAATCTATTTAAAATCTAATTTTTTTTTATTTCAACCGCCCGACCCGACCCGCGGATAAAATCTAATTTGTTTTTATTTCAACCGCCCGAACCGCGGATAATCCGCGGACTCCGCGGTTGTGTCCGCAAACCGCGCATCTCTAGTGTGTGTGTGTGTGTGTGTGTGTGTGTGTGTGTGTGTGTGTGTGTGTGTGTGTGTGTGTGTGTAGCACAAATAGCACTTTTTGAGGTAACTGGTTTGAGGGCATCCTTACTGCATGAGCCAGCCATCACAGCTGGTGATGGGTTATTGTTTGCTCAATACTGCTACAGTTGGTCTTTAGGAGTATTTCACTCTGAGGAACCCGATTCTGCTAGGTAATTCCCAGGGTGTTTTGAAGAGAGTGTATGTGGAACTGCTCTCAGGCCCTGATGTGATGTGATTATTTTTTATTTTAACCCTCTACTCCCAAGAACTCAAGAGCTTGTTAATTGTGTTATTGTCACCATTCAAATAATTTGAGACCAAGACATGAGTCCTCTGTTTTCTTGCACCCTTCTCACTTGCCCCAAATGGACTGGACTCTCACATTATCATGAATAATGCAATAACTGTAAAAACTTGGCATCAATTGCAGCCGGTCACCCAGGAGGGGGGTCCCCACATCTGCGGCCCCTTCCCAAGGTTTCTGCTTTTTCCCATTTTGGGTTTTGAGGTTTTTCTTGCCCGGATGTGGGTTTCAGATCAGAGGATGTCATACTGGTGTGTGCAGTCCTTCGAGGCACTTGTGATTAAGGGCTATATAAATCAACTTTGATTGATGATTGATTGAATAACAATTGAATATAATTATAAGTGGTTGGCTGGAAACACAAATACTTTCTATTTTTTTAAGTGTCTTGTGCTTTATAAACATAAAATGGGTTTTACAAATAAAAGGATTAAAAATAAGATAAGTGAAATTGGCATTCATTTCACGTGTTTATAAATATAATTTGAAGAAAAAATACTATCTATATGTATACATCTAGTGTATATCGTTAACGAGATATACAATTGCCTATATCGGGATATGTATTTTTTTCCATATTGCACAGCACTAGTTGTACAATGTATGTCTTGTCTTCTACAGCGTTTCTACAGGTATCAGCAAATCTAATTTAATGTTTTTTATGCAGTTTTTACTGCAATTTTAAATTGTAATGCCCATGTCCTACTGCAGATAGTTATTACTTTATTATTAGTACAAAGCTTACAACTGTCTGTATAGGCAAAATTGTAAGCATTTAACAATGATACAATGATAATCTTAAATAGTTGAACAGTTTACCATAACTGTTACTTTGTAGTCAATTAGAATTGGCCAACAAGACTGTTTAATCCGCGCTTGTATTTTGATTCATTTATTTTTTATGAAGTTGTGGCAGCAACTGCTAGTTGGGGTGGCGACAGCAGAAGTTGCTTTGTTAATTACGCCAGAGTAAATTTTTTGCACCGTTAACTGCTGCCTGTCTATAATCGCCAATTTATGATTACCTAATAGCATGTGTGATTTCACTGCATTGATGCCCATTGAGCAAAGTTTGGAGGTCTTTTTGCACATGCTGCAGAACGCCTCCCCGGGTTTACAATCGACAGGCCTTAACCAGGTTGTGAAAGGTTGGCCAGCCAGCCACTTTTGCTAAAATTTGCATATTCTCGACATGTATTTAATTGTGTCCCTTTTTGCCACAGCATGAGCACGCTCACAGGGTGTAGAATTCTATGCATCCGGTGTTCTGACTTTGTTCACTGGCCATAGACAAAAGCCAATTGAAAGGTTCCGCCTTTCAATCATCACACTGTACTTCCAATCAAAATTATCAAATGTTTGTATAATCAAAATAAATTGTGAGTAACAATGTTTTTTCTATTATTGTATAGGTCTGCAACGTTTCCCACTGAATGTGGCGCACCGCCACGGCCTTTTCATTGCCGCCACACCTTGAAAATACGTTTTTTTAACGCGAAAAATTTACGAAATATAATGTATTGTAGCCCTTGGAAGAAATCATAAAAAGTCTGACGCTATTTAAATTTTTTTTTTATCTTATTATAACAAACGGCAATATTTGAACAGGTTTTGCTTCTCATGCAAACACTTTTGTCTCTGTGCTTCCCCGGACACACAACATTTCTACATTCTCCGCCAATCCCCTTTCAGGCATGGACGTGTATTTGAGAACAAGGGAAAGATTGACATCAAATCAATATCACACGAACATAAAACATTAGTACCAGCAGGTCATTACAGTATGAATGGATATATGTGTATATATATATACTGTAATTTTATATATATATATATATATATATATATATATATATATATATATATATATATATATATATATATATATATAAATAAATATATATTTATATAAATATATACATATAAATATATATGTAGCTGCTGACAGAAGCACATTGTATATATGTTATATAATTTCATAGTTGGTTAGAGTAAATAAATACAATGTATAAATATAAGTTCATATTTACATTTAATGTGATTAAAAATGTATTTTCTTTGGTAATTTCATGCAAGTATAAGTTAACTTTATTTTGTTACAAAACTCATGCAAATTGGAGAGGAACATATTTTTTGTTCCGGTTTGGTCACATTGTTGGGGGGACAATTAATATGTGACGGAAAAGGGGAAGCAGCATGAGACAGCAAATGGAAGAGGTTAATGGGAGTCTCGGCTTGAAAAGAAACTTTATTCCCTCAGAGTTTGTGAGGCCAATGAGGTATGATTCTTTTTGATATGTATGTAAAATCAATGTGTTTTATGTTATTGGATGTCAGACTAATTGTAAGTTCTGTTTCTCTTATTTATTAGTTCTGACGGCATTATTTTGGCATTATTTTTGGCATTGTGTTGGCATCGTTGTGACGAGGAGAAGGCGTGGCTGAAAATAAATGTCTGTTTGAGAAAAACGAACAACTTGAGCCTTGATTAAGACCTCGGAGGGAGTAACAGTCAGAACTCAGCCTACATCGCGCTGAAGAGAAAGAGAGACGAGAGGGAGCCTGTCGCAGCAGCGGAGCCGTTAACGAGCAGCTGTTTGATGAGTGACATCGCTCTCAATCTTCAAAGGAAAGAAGCCGCATGCACGGAAATCCAGAAGCAATCAGGGTCCAACGGTGCAGCGTGGTTAACTCAACACCAAGTAACACATTTAAAACAAGTTAAATGTGAATGTTGGTTTAACCTGCTAACTTGAAAAGGGACTTTCTAAATGCTAAAAGGGATATCCTGCTGTGGTGCGAAGTAATTATTTAAGTTAAGAAAGTGCTTGTATGATACAAGGTGATTATCATTGCAAAGCTTATCTTAAATTAATTGCTTGTTTTGGTTTTGGCAATTTAAAAGAGCACATCAAGGTATTTAAAAGGCACATTTATAGTACATTTTTTGATATTGAAATGTATGTGTGTTTTATAACAAGTGGAAGAAGATAAACTTTAACTAAAAATACTGTCATAATACACAAACTTTATTTTTGAAAGAAAAAGCAAACCTAAACATATCTAAGTTGACAGTTAGCCTACATTAAAAATTTTATTCAACTACAGTTAATACATTTTCATCCAAACTTTCAAGTTGGCTAATATTCAAACCAAATTAAGCTAAAACACAAAATCAATAGGCTAACAACATGTCTGACCAAGAACACATTGACACTCGACACGCTGTGGTGTTGCTGCAAGAAGATCCTGGAGAAGTTGTGATCCCAAATCCCCATGAGCCGAGCACAAGTCAAGCAGTGAAAGAAGAGGGCTTAAGGAAAAGTACAAGACCCAGAAAGCTCACTGAGAAAGGCCAAGCGTTTCATGAGGAAATGGTGAGCAAGCTTCAAGCTCGATTCAACGCCAGTTATGAAAAATGGAAATCTACTGCCAAACAAGCAAAAAGAGCACTTGACGCATCTGATATAGCAAGCTTGCACGATCACATTGCTCGGATACAAGAAACTTCTGGTGAAGTCATGCAAGCATATGAAGAACTACGTAGTCATGAAACTCCTGATGGAAACACTCGCCGCAGAGTTGACACATGTGATGCAGTTTCTCAGAAGGTTTTCCAACAAGCACAAGAGAATCTTGCAGCAGAAGAAGATGAGCGAGATCAAGACAAGAGGTCATTTCACTGGAGTGAAACTCGCTCAGCGTTTATTTTAGCATCGTTGCAAAGATCCAAAAACTCAAGTAGTCGACGTTCAAGTCAGCTGTCTGCAAAAAGGCAAGACGCAGCAGCAGAAGTAGCTGCAGCTGAAGCCACTCTGTTGGTCTTAGAAGAAATGGAACGTGGCAAAAGTGAACTCGAAATGCTTGAGAAAGAAATGGAACGAAAGAAGAGGGAGCTTGAACGCTTGGAAACGGTAAAGCAAATGAATGCTGCAAAAGCGCGACTGGAAGTGTATGAACAAGAAGGCAACTCAGATGAGGAATTGTCAGATCTTCTGCATGGAAGGAGCACACCAAGAAAGCTACCATCCAAGCCAGTAAGACATTCTGAAGTGAAAATTGAATCTTCGGGTTGCAATCCATATGCACAACCATTCATACCAAAAGACACCACAAGAGGGCAACCTGCTAGCAATAAAACACCAGAAGATGGCATAACAGCACTGGCTACAGCCTTGGCAGAGTCCATCAACATTAGCCGTCTACCGGTTCCAGAGCCCGCAGTTTTCAATGGAGATCCCATCAAGTACAAGGATTGGAAAATGTCTTTTCAATTACTGATTGAAAGAAAGAACATCCCAGTGGCTGAAAAGATCTACTACCTCCGAAAGTATGTTGGCGGTCCTGCGAGAAAGGCAGTTGAAAGCTACTTTCTGCTCGGAACAGAAATGGCATACCGTACAGCTTGGAACACTCTGGAAGAAAGATATGGTAGTCCATTTGTAATCGCCAAAGCTTTCAGAGATAAGCTCTCAGCATGGCCAAGAATTGGAACCAAGGATAATGTGGAACTAAGAGAGTTCTCAGACTTTCTCAAAGGTTGCGAAGTGGCAATGCTACAGATAAAGAGTCTTCAAATTCTAAATGACTGCTATGAGAACCAGAGAATGCTCAGCAAGCTTCCTGATTGGTTTACGGCAAGATGGAATCGTAAAGTAGTTGAGATTGAAGATCAGTGTGGTTCATTTCCTACATTCAGCCATTTTGTCAACTTTGTAGAAATGGAAGACAGGATCACGTGCAACCCAGTGACATCTCTAAGTGCTCTCAAGGCAAATGATTCAGAGAAAGAGAAAGCGAAAACTCCAATGACTCGGAATGTTGGAGCAAGGACATTGACAAGCAGTACGGAGGAGAAAACCGATACACTGAAGTGTGAATTCTGTGAAAGGTCAAATCACAACATTCTGACATGTCAAAAGTTCATGGAGAAGGAGAACGCTGCAAAAGTGCAATTTGTAAAGGACAAGGGATTGTGTTTTGGTTGTCTTAAATCTGGACACATCTCAAAGAAATGCGAAAAGAGAAGTATCTGCAACACATGTAAGGGGAAACACCCAACATGCTTACATGAAGAACGAGACAAAGAGTCAAGAAAAAATAAGGACATCCAAAGGGAAATAAAGGGGACAAGTGAGTCAAAGGAAACCAAACAAACTAAGGAACCAAGTCAAGAAACACCAAATGAGGCTATCTCAAACCGTGTTATCCAAAGTAACAATACTGACCTCACATCCACAATTGTTCCAGTGTGGTTGTCCACAACAAGTAATCCAGAAAAAGAACTATTGCTTTACGCTCTTTTAGACAGTCAGAGTGACACAACATTTGTTCTGCAAGAAAAAGCAGATGTTTTGGACACAGACAAGACAGATGTGCACTTAAAGCTCTCCACACTGTCATCCAAAGACACAGTCATTCCTAGTCAAAAGTTGACAGGTCTACAAGTCAGAGGCTTCTACTCGTCAAAGAGAATCCCTCTTCCCATGACATATACAAGAGAGTTTATCCCTGCCAATCTAAGTCACATTCCCACTCCGAACGCAGCAAGAGCATGGCCTCACTTAGAGCACCTCGCTGATGAGATCGCCCCTCTAATTGAATGCGATGTTGGTCTGCTAATAGGTTACAACTGTTCACAAGCTCTGGTACCCAGAGAAGTCGTGTCAGGAAGAGACAATGAGCCCTTTGCTCAGAAAACAGATCTTGGCTGGACCATAGTTGGAGGACTTGATCCATGTGTTGACTATGGAGATGCAATTGGATGCAGCCACAGGATTGTTGTCAAGGAAGTGACACCCAATTCACCATCTGATCAGTTGTTGAAGGAAGTGCACTACATTTGTCGCACCCAAGTCAAAGAAGTTATTACACCATTGGATGTGATTAAAGTGCTTGAGTCTGATTTCAACAAAAGAAAAGTGGAAGACTCTCATTTCTCCCAAGAAGACTTGCGGTTCATTTCAATAATGGAAAGAGTAGTGAAAATGCAAGAAGATGGTCATTGTGAACTACCTTTGCCTTTCAAACAAGACAGACCAAATTTACAGAACAACAAGAAATGTGCAGAACATCGACTCAAGTGTTTGAAGAAAAGATTTGAAAGAGACAAACAGTATCACAAAGACTACACAAAGTTCATGAATGAAACAAAAGAGCGCGGAGATGCAGAAAAGGTGCCTCCTGAAGAACTGGACAGGGGTCCTGCCTGGTACATTCCACATCATGGGGTGTACCATCCCCAAAAGCCCGGAAAAATAAGAGTGGCCTTCGATTGTTCGGTGAAGTATGAAGGAGTCTTGTTGAATGATTACCTTTTGACCGGACCAGAATTGACCAACAAGCTGGTGGGGGTCTTGTGCAAATTTCGGTATGGCCCAGGAGCAATCCATTGCTCTATTGTATTCGCGAAGTCCAGAGTAGCACCTACCAAAGTCACTACAGTACCAAGGTTGGAGCAGTCTGCAGCAGTCGTTGCAGTGCGTACAAGTGACATGCTCAATGCAGAGTTGGAGCTGAATGTTGAAGAATTCTTCTGGACAGATTCACAAGTCGTCTTGGGATATGTCAACAATGAGGCAAGACGCTTTCATGTGTTTGTAGCGAACCGCATCCAACATATCAGAGAGAATACCATCCCCACACAGTGGAAGTATGTTGCATCGGAGGACAATCCTGCAGACCATGCATTGCGTGGACTCAAGGCCAAAGATCTAATCGCCTCAAACTGGTTCAGTGGGCCAAGTCTTCTATGGCAAGAAGAGCTACCCAGTGGAGAGTGCAAGGTGGGAGAACTTGACGCAAGAGGCTCAGAAGTACGCAAAGCTGTCGTACACCGCACACTCAAGGTGGTTTCTCTGGAAGAACGTTTTGAGAAGTTCTTCAGCTAGTCGAGATTTGTCAAAGCTATTGCAAGGCTCACCAGATTTGTGAAGGAAGACCTATACCTACGCAAGAGATGGCGTAGAGTGCAATATCTCGCCAATGAGTTCTGGCGAAGATGGAGAAAGGAATACTTGTTGAACCTACAGCAAAGACAGAAATGGCAGAAGACAAGAAGGAATGCCAAAGTCAATGATATAGTGCTCATACAAGATGACACAGCACCCAGAAACGATTGGAAACTTGCTAAGGTCACTGCAGTGTATCCAAGTGAAGATGGATGTGTGCGCAAAGTGCAGCTTCTAATCAGTGACTCTACATTAGATGACCATGGCACACGACTCAACAAGCAGACACACTTGGACAGGCCTATCCACAAGACAGTTACACTGTTAGAAGCAGAATAGACCCACACTAGTCTGAAAAGGGAAAACACATTAGATTTGGTGGGAGTGTAGCTGCTGACAGAAGCACATTGTATATATGTTATATAATTTCATAGTTGATTAGAGTAAATAAATACAATGTATAAATATAAGTTCATATTTACATTTAATGTGATTAAAAATGTATTTTCTTTGGTAATTTCATGCAAGTATAAGTTAACTTTATTTTGTTACAAAACTCATGCAAATTGGAGAGGAACATATTTTTTGTTCCGGTTTGGTCACATTGTTGGGGGGACAATTAATATGTGACGGAAAAGGGGAAGCAGCATGAGACAGCAAATGGAAGAGGTTAATGGAGTCTCGGCTTGAAAAGAAACTTTATTCCCTCAGAGTTTGTGAGGCCAATGAGGTATGATTCTTTTTGATATGTATGTAAAATCAATGTGTTTTTTTTTTTGTTTGTTTTTGTTTTTTTTGTGTGTGTCCTGTCCAGCTTCTCAGGCAAATCATATAGTTGATGTAGATGCCCATGTCGGCTGTTCAGATTTACTTTACAAAAGAGAAGTGTAGGATACTTCTCTTGTTGCCTTATTTGTATTTGACTTTATTAAATGTATTTATATTATCATTTAGTGCAGCCGGGCCGGAGCAGGAGGGGATAGAAAGAGAAAAAAAAAGAAGACAGAGGGGGAAATTGTGGGGACAAGAGGGGGATTAGACAGAGAGACAAAAACAACAACAGCAAACAACAACAACAACAACAATAGAGCAACATCAGCAAATATGACATGTACAAATATGATGGTAAAAGTAATAGCAAATAAGCAGTTAGCGAAAAATAAAAAATAATACAGAAATGACAATGAGCATTATTACACTACAAATGGATCAATACAAATACCAATAGAAATAGCGCTATTGATAATGAACAATACCAATAATTTACCTTTATTATCAACAATACAGTTGTTTAAATGCAACAATATATATACGTAATGATAACTTGAGATACGAAAGAATGCAGAAAAATGGAGGGGCAGAAAGAGAAGCAACCTACATTAACCTTGTAGATTGTTATAGTCACAATAGGTTAAGCTTTGTCAGTGTGCCATGTGTTACACCCAGTTTACCCTAGGGCAACAACGTTAATATATGTTTGATGAAACGTGATTATGTGCATGAGTGTAAGTATGCATATGTACTTGTATATGTACAGAATGTGTATATGTGTTTGTACAATGAATGTATATGTACAGAATGTGTATATGTGTTTGTACAGTGAATGTATGTGTACAGTATGTGTATGTGTATGTTTGTATATTGAATGTGCGTGTGGATGTACGAACATTAGGTAGGTAAATATGTACTGTATTTGTGTATGTATGTGGGAGCGTAGGTACCTATGTACGTATGTGAGCATATGTGAATTTGCATGTACAATACATTCGACTCTCAGAGTGCGTGGGAGCCAGAGCACGGCCCCATCACCCCCGAGAGCCCAACCCACAAACAGGAGGCGTGGTGCCCAGGGAACCAGGGACCACCGCCCCCACGCAGCCAAGCCGGCCAGCGACAGGAACCCCAGAGCCCGATCCATCGTACCGCCCACAAGGGCCAGCAGCAGGCCGCAGACAGACGCACCCGGCAGAGGACAGGGCACGAGAAAAGCAAGGGACAGCCAGACCCCAAGCCAGCGAGAGACCACACCCCACACGGGCAGAAAGGCGAGATGCCCCGCCCGAGGGACCCAGAGACTCCCCGCAACCGGACGGGAAGACCGCCCCCGCCCCACCGGCAACCAGGCCCCCACGAGCCCACCCCCCACCCCCGGAGAGCGGGGCGAGGCCAGCCCCCGGCCACCCCACCCAAACCGGCCGCCGCAGGACCACCCAGGCACAGGGCCACGGGAACCACCCACCCCACCCGCAGGGACCCCAACGATGGAGATGGAACAACCAGCAACCGCCCCGCCCCGCCAAGCCCCCCCACTGAGGGAGGGGAAAAATTAAAAAATAATATTAATAAAATATATTTAAAAAATAAATAAATTAATTAATTAATTAATAAAAATAAAAAAAAGAATTAAAAGAAGATCACAGACATGCTGACAAACAAGGTCACTACCCCAGCAACTGGCCGACTCGCAGCACCTCGGAATACCTTCCAGCACCAAGCTACCACAATAGACGCAGGGACTAGGCCCAACAGGCCCCAACCAAGACGGGCACCCGGAAGGGATGGACAGCGGGACCCAGGAGCTCCAGACACGCAGTTCGGATGCAGTAGCCTGAGGCGTCGACCCCCGTCTGACAGGCAGGCCCAGAGCGTACCCCCAGAAATATACATACATACATACATATATACATACACATACACACATACATATATACATACCCACACATATACATATATACATATACATACACATATGTACACATACACATATATAAACATACATACATACACACACATATACATACATATACACAGTTCGTCAGCCCCGACAGCCATCACGCGCGCGCGCTGCCACCAGTCACAACATCAGCCACACCCCTGCACCAGACCCAGCAGCCACGGGCGCCCACACCACAAACAAACGGCAGCAGAAACAGCAGCCGCAATAACCCCAGACAGCCAGCACCAGCCAATCAAATCAAAGCGATCAAAAAAAAAACTGTGACCAGCAACCACACGCCACCAGGACCACGGAGACCAGCCGGCGCCAGCCCGCCAGTCAGCCCGAACGCCAACACGCAAACAAGAGACACCAACAACCCCCCCAACCAAAAGGCCCCCCACCCCAACCCAAACCCGCACAAACACACCACCGCCCAAACAACCGAGACACAGCATCCAGACCAGACACGGGGGCTGCGCCGCCACCACACCAAGTCACCAACAGAGACCCCACAGCGCAAGGTCGGGCCACACGGGCACGGACCCCACCCAACAGGAAGTGAGACCCGCGCGACGCCACACACAAATAAATAATAAGATTAAAAAAAATAAAATAAAATAAAAAATAAAATTTAAAAAATAAAATAAAATAAAAATAAGTAAATAATAAAAATAAAAATAATAAATACATTAAAAATTAAAAAAAAAATATAACAATAATAAATGAATAAAAGCCTGGCAGGCCACCAGACCGCAGTCCCCGCCGGCCGACGAGGCAATGAGGGGTGCGCCGAACCCCAAACCCCCCCATGCATGTGTACAAGGCCCCCAGAGTGTCTACTGTGTAGTTAAAATTAGGAGGTCAGCCGTTACAGCCGACCTCCAGTCCCTATTGATGTGTGTACTGTAGCGTGAGTGAGATATGTATGCTTGTGGGAACTAATAATGCGATTAAAATTGGGGGACATCAAGGTCATGGTGGGTCCCAACCAAACCAAGCCCCCCAAATCCTAAGTGTCTAATATGCAGCTAAGATTGAGGGATGGACGAGCAGGGGACAAGACAGGAGGACTGGAGCCCCATTGGAGGCATCCTCAACCCCCCGCCATGCCTCCCCGCAGGACAATCCCCAAAGTCCTATATATGTGTGACTGTGTGCGCTATAAGTAGGAGGAGTAGAGGGCCCGGACATCCCCCCAGTCCACGCGGCCGACAACCAGGAACTACGGCCAGGAGGCCGCCACCCCCCGCCACAGCCCGTGACCCACACCAGACCACTTTAACGTGACGCCACGCGAGCCCTCCCCCCGCCAAACAAAGCCAGCCCCCGCCCGCCCCAACCCAACCCTGCAGAGCCCATACCGGCAACCAAACGCAGAAAAACCGCAAGCCCCCACGCCCAATGCAAACACCGCATCCCGGCCATCCACACAGCAACGTGCCCATACGAGTCCCGGCCAGGGGAAGGAGCCCCCCAACGGTGGGAGAAGCCAATGCATCCCGTCCGCCCGCCAGCCCCCAAACCAGCCGGCAAGCCAACGCCAGCCAGCCCCACAACCCCACAAGCGCACAGACACCAGCCACAGTCCCCCAACCACTCCAACCCAACACAGCGATGCCAACCGCTGGTATCACCGCAGCAACCATCACAACCACCGCCCGTCCGCAGCGTAAACACCCGCGGCCGCCGAAACCAAAACAAAAAAGCGACCGACCCCGTAAACCACAACAACGCACACCCCCGGCTACCACCGAGGCCACCAACCCACCTACCCCAACTCATCCACAGCCAGGCCAATTGAGCCACCGGACATCCACACCCATGCACACACCTACACATTCATATACACATACATATACACATACATACACACATACATATATGCATATACATATACATACACACATATACACACGCATGCATATACATATAAAAATACACATCCACACATATATACACATTAATACACCCACACACATATACATAAGCCCACATATACACAAACACATACATACACAACACACAAAAAAAAAAAAAACAATAAAAAAAAAAAAAAAACAATATATAAAAAAATATTAAAAAAATAGAAAGAAAAGAAAAAAAGAAAAAGAAAATAAAAATAAACCCTTTAAATAAAATAAAATAAATAAAAATAAACAAGAGGCCTGGTCGCCAACAGTGCCCAACGCCACCAAACCCCGCAGCCCCTCCCGCACGTCCAGGCCCCCCCCGCCCACCACCCACCAGGCATCCCATCCGGCAAAAAGCCATAAGGGCCCAGCCGGCATGCCACGGCATCTCAGCAGACCCGGCGCCGCGATCAGCAATGCACACCGGGGCAGCGACACATACATATGTACCTACATACATACACACAGATTTCACCATACATATATACAAACGTACACACACCCACATACACGCGTACCCATATATAATTTAACAGAATAAGTTAAATATATTAAATAGATTTTTAAAAAAAATAAATAATAATAATAATAATATATATATATATATATATACATACACACATACATATATATATATATATACACATACATACATACATACATACATATATACATACATACATATACATATATACACATACACATACATACATATATATATATATATATACACACATAAAATAAATTAAAATAAATAAATAAAATTAATAAAAAAAATAAGGGCAGAGTAAAACACAGGAGGGGGACTCCCGCAGGGCAGTCGGGCAGCACCGCCGGGGCCCCAACAAGGGAGGCAAGCAGTCCCCCCAACCCGGCACCAGGCAGGCCCGCACAGCCGCAGCGCAGGGCGACCCCGGGCAGACCCCGCCCCGCGCCCCAGGGGAAGGAGGAAGCCCACGGACACCCGGAGCCAGAGGGGCACGAGCCGACCCCCGCCCGACAGCGGCAAGACCCCAGCCCCACGGGCGCAACCCCCCGCCCAACCACCCACGGGAGGGACAGCCCCCCCCAACCAACCCAAGGCGGCCGCCCACAGCCCCACCCGCACCCCAACACCCGCCCAGGCACCTCCACCCACCCCCAGCCACCAGACCACCCACGGATCGGCCCGCCAGTCCGGAACCAGGAAACACACCCCAGGCCCACCCGACCCCGCGGCACACGGCCCCCCCGGCACCCAGGACCCCCCACCCACGGAGCAAGACCCCCGGGACAGAGCCCCAGCCCCGGCCCCCAAGGGAGTCAGGTCAGAAAATTAATTAGCGGTGCCCAAAGAGATCGGAATTCTGTCAGTTGTTGGTTTGATTCAGCAGACATTCTTTCCATAACTACATAATCTAATAAAATGTTTTTGTAAAGGTTTATACATAAATTATTTTTTGATTTCCAATTTATGAGAATAGTTTTCTTGGCGATGCCTAACGCATTTATAAGGAGGTATGTTTTGTTTATATCAAGATCAGTTGCGGAGAGATCACCCAACAGGCAGAGTGCGGGGGAGATGGGAATAGGAATCTCTAACGCTAATGATAGGTTCTCGCACACTCCAAGCCAAAAGTTACTCACGGGAGCACAGGACCACATTGAATGCAAGTAATTATCTATCTTATTATCTGAGCAGTGTACACAGATGTTAGAGTCAGCTAAACACATTTTATACATTCTTAGACCGGTGTAATGTATTCTGTAAAGTATTTTGAGCTGAATCAGTCGTACATTTGGATTCTTAATCAAACGAGTAGTATTGAGGCATATTTGTTTCCAGAATTCTGGGTCACAGCTTGTTGATACGTCTGAGTGCCATTTAGAAGTTGGAATACTTATTGTGTTATCTATTTTTGATAAGAGAGCATATAATTTGGATAAAGCTTTGGGGGCAGATGTTTTGAAGAATTTAACGGTCGTAGGATTACTTTCCCATGTTGTTTTGTTGAATCTTGCGCTGATTACAGATTTGATTTGTATATATTCTAGAAATTTATGAGGATTGATTGCATATTGTGTTACTAAACTTTTAAAAGAGATAAAACTGTTTGCATTGATGATATCCCCAAGGCATCCGACTCCCTTATCATACCATGTTGGAAAGTTCAATGGCTTCTTGTTTAAAAGAAAATCAGGATTATTCCAAATAGGCGTAAATTGGCATGGAGTGAGCGGGGACCCAGTTATTTTCAAAAACTCCCACCAAGCTGTTTACCTTAACAGCTTGGTGGGAGTTTTTGAAAATAACTGGGTCCCCGCTCACTCCATGCCAATTTACGCCTATTTGGAATAATCCTGATTTTTATATATATATATTTATACGTATATTAATACTTTTAAAGCAGTTGTGTTTTCGGAGAATTTGGCTAATAAAGGGCAAGTTAGAAATTGGGATCTCCTGGCTAAGTGATTGTTCAATCTCTAACCATAAACTATCTATGTTTTATGTTATTGGATGTCAGACTAATTGTAAGTTCTGTTTCTCTTATTTATTAGTTCTGACGGCATTATTTTGGCATTATTTTGGCATTGTGTTGGCATCGTTGTGACGAGGAGAAGGCGTGGCTGAAAATAAATGTCTGTTTGAGAAAAACGAACAACTTGAGCCTTGATTAAGACCTCGGAGGGAGTAACAATATATATATATATATATATATATATATATACACATATATATATATATTTATATATATATATATATATATAAATATATATATATAAATATATTTATATATATATATATATACTTATATAAATATATATATATTTATATATATAAATGTATATAAATATAAATATATATATATATATATATATATATATATATATACAGTGTTGGGACTAACGCGTTACAAAGTAACGCGTTACTGTAACGCCGTTAGTTTCGGCGGTAACTAGTAATCTAACGCGTTATTTTTTTATAGTCAGTAACTCAGTTACCGTTACTACATGATGCGTTACTGCGTTATTTTACGTTATTTTTTATGTAGTATCGGCTAGAAACTGAGGATCTGAGTGTGTTTTATTCCAGCGAAGCAGAGACGTGCTTCTGACTCTTCCTCTACGCTCTCTGTGTGTGCGTGTGACTGTGTGTCTGAGTGTGGGAAGGGGAGGGGAGGGGAGGGGAGGGGGGGGAAGGGGTGCGCAATACAACCGTTGGCCAACAAAAAAGTAACCACAGAACACTATACGACTATACGGTATAGTGTTCTGTGGTTACTTTTTGGTTGGCCAAGCGGACGTGACGACAGGCTGTCCCCACTCAGATCCGCACAGACCGGGAGGGGGCGTGCCTTAAGTCCGGCTGGAAATCGGCAGAAATTTGGAGAATGGTTGTCCCAGGGAGAGGCAGTGAAATTCGGGAGGGTTGGCAAGTATGAGATATTCTCACTTCTTTTCTTTTGTCGAGCACAATTTAGTTAAATGTAAGTTGTGTCTTGGATCAAAGATCCCGTCTACTGCCCAAAACAACAATTCAAATCTGCCTGGTTAGGCTCTGTGTATGTCACGTGTGCCTTCCTTGGGTGAAGCCAGCTTTACAGCTATGTTGTTGATTGATTGATTGATTGATTGAACCGTTTATTAGTAGATTGCACAGTACAGTACATATTCCGTACAATTGACCACTAAATGGTAACACCCAAATAAGTTTTTTAACTTGTTTAAGTCGGGGTCCAGATACAGATATATACTATCAAATATATACTAACATCATAATACAGTCATCACACAAGATAATCATCAGGGTATATACATTGAATTATTTACATTATTTACAATCCGGGGTGTGGGATATGGAGGGGGGGGGGGGGTTAGGTTTGGTTGGTATCAACACTTCAGTCATCAACAATTGCATCATCAGAGAAATGGACATTGGAACAGTGTAGGACTGACTTGGTAGGATATGTACAGCAAGTAGTGGACACAGAGAGAGAGATCAGAAAGTATAAGAAAAAGTGTCTACATTTGATTATTTACAATCCGAAGAGGTATTATGTGGAAGGGAGGGTGTTAGTTTAGGGTTGTAGTTGCCTGGAGGTGTTCTTTTAGTGCGGTTTTGAAGGAGGATAGAGATGCCCTTTCTTTTACACCTGTTGGGAGTGCATTCCATATTGAAGTGGCATAGAAAGAGAATGAGTTAAGACCTTTATTAGTTCGGAATCTGGGTTTAACGTGGTTAGTGTTAGTGTTAGTGTTAGTGTTATTATGCTGTTTGTTACTTATGTATGTTATGTTGCAGCTATTTAAAATAGTTTTGTCAATTTGTTCTGGCCTGAAATAAATTGGCCCTTTGAAACATATCTTTGTCTTTGTGTGTTGTATGTAGAGCACATTGCTTAGCAGAGTTCAGTGATGCAAATGTATGTCAAGTTGATCAACAGATTGTATTATTCTCCAGTGCAATAACAGTACTGAAATGAAGGCTAAAAGGGCATTAATGGGAGCTTTAAAAAAAAAAGTAGAAGAAGTAACTAAATAGTTACTTTTCACAGTAACGCATTACTTTTTGGTGTAAGTAACTGAGTTAGTAACTGAGTTACTTTTGAAATAAAGTAACTAGTAACTGTAACTAGTTACTGTTTTTCAGTAACTAACCCAACACTGTATATATATACATATTTATATACATATATATATATATACATATATATATATATATATATATATACATATATAAATATATATATATATATAAATATATTTATATATATATATTTATATAAATATATATATATATATATATATATATATATATAAATATATAAATATATAAATATAAATATACATTTAAATATATATATTTATATATATATACATATTTATATAAATATATATATATATTTATATAAACATATATATATTTAATGATCTCAGCGTCGCTAGTGGATAAAATAGAACGAATTTTAGCGATATTACGGAGATGAAAGAAGGCCGTTTTAGTAACACTCTTAATGTGTGATTCAAACGAGAGAGTTGGGTCGAAGATAATACCCAGATTCTTTACTGAGTCGCCTTGTGTAATTGTTTGGTTGTCAAATGTTATTACGGTAAATAAATGTCGGTGTTTAGCAGGACCGATAATCAGCATTTCCGTTTTCTTGGCGTTGAGTTGCAAGAAGTTAGCGGACATCCATTGTTTAATTTCATTAAGACACGCCTCCAGCTGACTACAATCCGGCGTGTTGATCAGCTTTAAGGGCATGTAGAGTTGGGTGTCATCAGCATAACAATGAAAGCTAACACCCTATTTGCGTATGATGTCGCCTAGCGGCAGCATGTAAATACTAAAGAGTGCAGGGCCAAGAACCGAACCCTGAGGAACTCCGCACGTTACCTTAACATAGTCCGAGGTCACATTATTATGGGAGACGCATTGTATCCTGTCAGTAAGATCATCAAGAGCATCAAATTCTAAAGTTAATGATTATTTGAAAAAAAAAAATGTTGATCAGTTTGAACATCAAATATGTTGTCTTTGTAGCATATTCAACTGAATATGGGTTGAAAATGATTTGCAAATCATTATGTTCCGTTTATATTTACATCTAACACAATTTCCCAACTCATATGGAAACGGGGTTTGTATTAAGTATCAGGGAGGCAGCTGAAGGAACTCTTATTAATTTAATGTGGGAATTTCAGAGAATAAAATAGTCGTGGTCTGTTGTGACAGTTGCCTTGGTTGTCCATCCTAAGCCACCGTTGGTCACGTAGGATGTCAGGGTCACAAGATTTTCTAAGGTTACAAGTTAACTAATGTGTTTTGAACTGGAGATTACTGAAATAAAGTAGTTGCGTATAAAACAAGCTCAGCTTCCTCATTAACATAAAATAGTGTCAGATTTAAGGACTGCACGCCTACAGTGATGAAATAATGGCAAAGCTTGGGACCCCAGAGCCGTTTGATTTTGCCGTTCAAACGGAGTGGCCGCTATGGAGGGAGCGCTGTTCATGATTTCGAACATCAAAATACCTCTGGTATTCATTTTGAAAGCCAGAGACAAAGACAAGACCAAAAAAAAAAAAAAACAGACCTACCAATTATAGATGACGGCACCATCATTTAGTTCATTTTCATTTATCGTTCCATCGATTGACTTAATAACTATTAGCCCAGGCCTACAATTGTATTAAATGTTTTTAATGCCTCTGGACATCAAATTTAATGCTCTTTTATGCCTTTTAAGACCTTATTTTTTGCAAAATTAATTCAATGACTTTTAATGCTTTTTAATGAACGGGAAAACCTGTTCTAGCGTGAGCTGACAAATGCACAGGTTGCACTGTTTTAATAGAAACTGACATTATGAAGTTCTGCAGTCAAAGTTGTATCAGTCAGTCAGTTCCATGCACTAAATTAGTTTGATTTCTCAATTAAATAAAATACGTAGTTTTCATGTTCTCACTCAAATGCAGTTCTTCTCAAATGGTAAGGTGGGCCCCGCTGCCGTGGCGAGATGCGATAACAGGGGGGTCCATGTGATCCCGGGGAACATGCTTTATCAGCATCATGCAGTGTCATTCTTCCAAAAGCTGCGCACTACAAAACATGCTCACTGTAGCCATTGCTCTAATGCGACTGCTGACCTTACGCAGTGTCCGTCTTGTACGCTAGGGGGCAATTGTGGTAATTTCAGCTTGTAGGAATGTAACTAGAAGAAGAAAATACTACATGCCAACAAGCTATAGCTAGTAGATGTCAAGCTCCGGATCTAACTGATAACTACAATTTTCCATTGCAATTTGTTGATACTAATGTACGGTAATGTGTGTTTTCCTGACAAGTGGTTATTGTGATCATTACAAAGTACAGACATACAAAAATATAATTATTTTGGTAAGCTACTTTGATTGTTTACTGTTAATACAAACAATGCAGTGAATAACTTTTAATTGCTGGTTGAGAAATGTAACGGCAATATAGATACCTATTCCAATTTCAAAGTCTTCACATTGTTGCGGTGACGTGTGACGGTATCAAACAAGAAATTGGTGGGTGTAGTTTTTTTCTGGCTCTTTAGCATTGGCCGGGGCTGAAAACAAACTACATCTCTCAGAATCCTGTGCGCAGCGCGAGACCGCCATAAGCAGCAAGTGAAGTGTGTTCGTACTCGTACTCATAGTAGAGTTTATTTGCACTTTTTCAGAAAATTTCATCAAAATCTGTCCATAACTATTTAAGTTATGTTGCGAAGAAACCGACAAACAAACCCTGGCGAAAACATAACGTTTTGAGGGAGGTAAGAAAGTCTGCGTTCTGCAAGGCAAAAGTGTGCCGCTTTCGTCTCGAGTGTTTCCAAGACGACACAGAGCCAGCTGGTCATGTCACACCGCACGGAGGGGAATTACCAAAAAAAACTGTACACCACGGGAAATACGAGTAAATTAATAAGCTACTTGGTAAATCCTCAATCCATCCATTTTCTCTTTCGATGTCAAGTAGCCTATCCAGCTGCACTCGGGTGGAAGGCAGGGTGCACCCTGGACAAGTCTCCACCTCATCAACTGTCACATGTTTTTAGATATATTTTTAAAACAATGGTTGTTATATATATATATATACACATATCTATGTATATACGCACAAATACACACACACACACACACACACACACACACACATACACACACACATACATACATACACGTATATATGATTAGAACATATGAGCATTATGCCTGTATTCACTTACAGTAAGTGTGTTTATCCTAAACGTTCCTGCCACTTCATTTTACACACTATAAAAATTTTACCGAATCTTTTTTGTTGGTCATATACCACAATAATATCGTACCGTGAGATTTAGATACCACTACATCCCTATGGTTTACATGTCAATGATGAAGTTAAAATTGTTGTATATTGACGTTTAATTCTTATATCACTAAAATGAAGTATAAATATCGATCTTGCTTGAGGATGATTTAGATGAATGAGATGCTGTCTTGAAGTCATGTGATCTACCGCTTTTTATTATTGTCTACTGACTAAGGAAACACACATGTATAATATTTACTCCATAACAATTCCATTGTGTATAAAAAACGTTTTAGATTCAAAATATACCTGTTTAGAGGTTTCTTTTTACCAGCCAGGATGAGATGGCGTCATGTCACATGTAAAATGTCTCCTTTGAAAACATACATACACTTTAAACAAGTAAGTTTTTATTTTATCATACACTTGGAAAAATACTGTTTTATTTCAGAACCTTAACTTTGCATGCTTGTTGGTGTAAACAGTTCACTCTATCCCCAGGCTGGTTCTTCTTGGCTTGTAAATAATGTAGTGAAAAGCAGCGTTTTGGTCCTCCACAGAGATTGGTGCACTGATAACTCACTACATGCCAGGGAAAACTGGCTTCCAAGCACATAATCAGGTGTGTTAATTCGATTTTTAATAAACTAAACTCGATTAGATTAAGGTTTTTGTATGTCTTGTAAAAAGCTTATTTTGAGCCAAATCATTTGTGAAATCTGACTAAAGTTGCTGACTGTGACTCCATATTTAAGAGTATGTAACTTGTGGAAATACATCTGAGACAAAACATTCCATATGGAACATAATAGTCTAACATACCATACTATATTTAAATCTTTAAAATAATGTCAGTATTATGGTTGTTTCTGTGTATCATGCAGTATATCTCTACTAATAGCGAGTGGTGACTAGCCATTGCAGATAAAAGTGTTTCTCTGTTCATACAAGATACTTTTTTATCATGCTGAGTTCTATGTGGAAATGTTTTATCTGTATTACATCTTCATCACAGTGGGTTATCAAATCTCTGTACACTCTTTCCCTTTTGCCCCAGATTTTAGGACCTAGATGTAATTCACTGATTTGCTATCAGCAAACTGAATGCCCCATGAGTAAAATGAAGTCAGACCTGGATATAAATTGGCTAAATACCCACATCAAGCTGAAGCATATTACATGAGTGTGTTTGTATGCCTGTGCCTGTGCCTATGCCTGTGTGTGTGTGTGTGTGTGTGTGTGTGTGTGTGTGTGTGTGTGTGTGTGTGTGTGTGTGTGTGTGTGTGTGTGTGTGTGTGTGTGTGTGTGTGTGTGTGTGTGTGTGTGTGTGTGTGTGTGTATGTGCGTGTGTGTGTGTGTGTGTGTGTATGTGCGTGTGTGCGTGCTGGTCACAAAAAACAAACCAAAAAATTGAATGAGTTGCGGTAGTAGCGTGATTGAAATGGCTGAAACAACAAATCAGAAGTAAATATTCGTCAAAATTATGACGCACGCGGGATGTGTGCTAACAATCGAAGTCAGATTTGCAGTAAAATTGTAGTGCTTTGATAAAATTGCTAGAGCATGAATAATATCCTCAGGTAAATTCCAGGAAAGACTAGTTGGTTGGTATGATGGCAAACAGGTAGGTAGATAAGAACCTAGTTAAATCAAAAGTGTGTTTACAATACATTACATTTCAAAACATTACCTTAGACTTGAGGTCAATGGTGAGAATGTGTTGTCGTCCTGAAGAGTCCTCAGCTTTCAGCCTCAACATTTTAAACTGTGTGTCTATGAAAAGCAACCTGCAATTGGAAACATACACACACATCTACTATAAATTGATGCACACAATTATTTAACCTTCATTGTAAATTATAGTTATAGTGTTTGCAAAGTTTATAAACTCACAGCAGCTAGCAATAAACAAAACAGAATTAAATTATATAGTTCAACAACTGAAATGTTATGTTCACATTGGACATCTTTGAATGTGTGTACATTTTCAAAATAGATATAATTTACCATGGGCATGTAATAATGTTGACGGTAAGTGTACAAACCATAACTGTCCTCAGAAAATGTTTTATTGTACTGATTTGCACATCCCTGTAATGTGTCCTTTATTACAATGCTAATCAAAAACAGTTAGAAAAATGTCAACAGAATTTTAATATATATATATATATATACACACACACACACACGTACAGTCGTGGTCAAAGGTGTACATACACTTGTAAAGAATATAATGTCATGGCTGTCTTGAGTTTTCAATAATTTCTACAACTCTTATTTTTTGTGATAGAGTGATTAGAGCACAAAACCTTAGAGGAAAATCTAATTTAAAACATTTGTATGCTCGTAGAATACTTAAAAACTTTAGCATATCTGTATTTGGAATTAAAGTATGGAATGGATTAACCAAAGAAATCAAACAAAGCACCAATAGCAAAGTAAGTTTTTCATTGTACGGCAAACTGTCTGTTTAACTGTGCATATGACAATAAACAATCTTGAATCTTGAATCTCTTGAATATGATTCAGTTTAGGAGACTGTTCAAACTACAAGTGTTCACAAAGTACACAGAACAATAATTATGATGACCATCTTGAAACCTTTTTTTCTTTTGAAATAAAGATTATTTATGTAATTAATATTTCTTACTTACTACAGTATATTATTTATTTTGTATTTATTTATTCACTGTTCTGTTACAGAGAACAAGGAAATGGGATAAAATTGCTATGGTATGAAAAGGGGTAGGATTAAATAAGCTCAGCTGCTTCCTACTCCTTTTCGGACGTGCTGTAATGAAACAACTGGAAATATGTGATGTATTACATTGTATCGTATGCATATTCGAAATAAACTGAAACTGAACCATACTGCCTAAGGAGCTCATAATGTTCATTATTTTTATTTATGCAATATAACAGGGTTTCTCATCAAGAAACCTTACATGAAGTCCGACCTATTTTTGCAAATAAATAGTAACCTACCTGCTGGTTTAAGTCTGTTCACCCAAAATAGTCTTGCTTTATTGTCCTACACTCGACAATATCTCTTCGACGTCGGAATTCAACGAACCGACATCTTTATTGCCGAATTGTAACTTCCCGTTGAGATCGCTCGGACACCGGGAGCTCTCACCAGAGCAAGGCCGGCTGCGAGAGTGTATCGCCTGCGCCGAGAACGTAAGCAAAGGAGGGGGAAGCAAGGGGGGCTGCGAACGTCGAACGTCTAAGGTTAACGTCGAACCGGCTATTGCTCCCTTCCATCTTCCTCGCTAATGTGCGTTCTCTGGTGAATAAAATGGATGAACTCCGGCTGCGGATTATCAACAACAACTGGATTAAGGACAGCAACATGATTATTTTCACCGAAACCTGGCTTAATAGCGGAATACCCTACAGTGCTATCGAGCTAACCGATAGCATTCACAGAGCGGACCGATCAGCTGATGACTCGGGGAAGACCAGAGGTGGGGGTCTGTGTGTTTATGTAAACAAGGCATGGTGCACAGAAGAAACGAACAAATTAAAAGACAGTCATTGCTCTGCTGATGTGGAATATCTTATGGTTAAAAGTAGACCTTTCTACCAACGTAGAGAGTTTACAGCAACCATAGTGATAGCAGCCTACATCCCTCCAGATGCTAATGCTAAGCTATGAAACAACTCTATGCTAGCTTTAGAAAACAGCAGGACATACACCCTGAAGCAGCCTTTATTGTTGCTGGAGACTTCAACCACTCCAACTTAAAGTCTGTACTCCCTAAATTTTACCAACATGTCTCCTGTCCTACCAGAGGGGACAGGACACTGGACCATGTCTATGCCAACATTCCTGAGGCTTACAAAGCCTCCCCCCTACCCCACCTCGGACAATCAGATCACCTCTCTTTGTTGAACCCCAAGTACACACCGCTGATCAGACGTGTAAAACCATCAACCAGGACAATCAAAGGGTGGCCTGAGGGAGCAGATTATGAGCTGCAGAACCGGTTTCAGCAGACTGACTGGAGCTCGTTTTCCACACAGTCTACCATATCGACTTCAACCTCTACACATCCTCTGTTGTGTATTACATCAACACCAACATCGATGATGTCACCACCCTCAAACAGATAACCACGTACCCTAACCAGAAGCCATGGATGAACAGAAAGGTATGTCAACTGCTAATGGCGCGTGACACCGCTTTTTAGACCTGGTGACAAGCAGGCCTACTGTTCAGCCAGGGCCAACTTGAACAAGGGAATTAACCGGGCCAAGCAGAACCACAAGCTGAGGGTAGAGGAGCACTTTGCAAACTCTGACCCCTGACGCTTCTGGTAGGGCATCCAGGCCATCACGGATTATAAACCCTCCGGCAACTCTCCCCCAACCACCGACGCCTCCCTGCCGGACGAGCTCAATAACTTCTACGCTCGTTTCGACAGGGACAACCAGGAGACGGCCAACAAGACTGCCATCAAGACTGCTCTCCCTGCTGACATCCAACCCCTCACTCTCTCCCCCACCGAGGTGTGAGCAGAACGAATGCATGCAAAGCAGCTGGCCTTGATGGCATTCACAATCGTGTGCTCAGGAACTGTGCTGAGCATCTGACCGTGGTGCTAACTGACATCTTCAACCTGTCACGAGCTCAGGCAACTGTCCCAGCGTGCTTCAAGACCACCTCCATTGTGCCAGTGCCGAAACACTCCTCTGCAGTGAGCCTCAACGACTCCCGCCCCGTCGCACTCACCCCCATCATGATGAAGTGCTTCGAGCGGCTGGTCCTGGCTCACCTCAAAGCTGGACTTTCCCCCTCATTGCATAAACATCAGTTTGCCTACCGTGAGAACCGGAGCACTGAGGACGCCATCTCCTCAGCTCTCCACTCCGCTCTTTCCCACCTGGATGAGAGCAACACCCACGTGAGAATGCTGTTCATCGACTACAGCTCAGCATTCAACACCATCAACCCTTCTCAACTCATCTCCAAACTTGGTGCCCTCACAGAAACCAAGGAGCTGGACATCAACCCCTCTGTCTGCAACTGGATACTGGACTTCTTAACCATCAGACCCCAGTTCACCTCCTCCACCCTCTCCCTAAACACTGGCGTCCCACAGGGCTGTGTGCTGGGCTCCCTCCTCTACTCCCTCTTCACCTACGACTGCACTCTTGTACATGGCACCAACACCATCATCAAGTTTGCGGACAACACAACGGTGGTGGGCCTAATCAGGAACAACGATGAGTCGACCTACAGGGAAGAGATCCAGCACCTGGTGACTTGGTGTGCCGATAACAACCTGGCACTCAACACCAAGAAAACCAAAGAGCTCATCGTGGACTTCAGGAAAACTAGAGCTGGTGCGCACGCCCCCGTCTTTATCAACGGGACGGAGGTCTAGCGAGTCACCAGCTTCAAATTTCTGGGTGTACACATCTCTGAGGACCTTACCTGGACCCTCAATACCTCAGCACTCATCAAGAAGGTCCACTAGTGTCTCTTCTTCCTGAGGAGACTGAGGAAAGCCCATCTGTCTCCTCAGATCCTGGTGAACTTCTACCGTTGCGCCATAGAGAGCATCCTTACCAACTGCATCACAGTCTGGTATGGCAACTGCTCTACCTCAGACCGGAAAACACTGCAGAGGGTGGTGAAAACAGCCAAACGCATCATCGGAACACTACTCCCAGCAATTGAGACCATCTATCGCAAAGAGGTGTATGAGAAAGGCACGTAGCATCGTGAAAGACACCTCTCACCCCAACCATGGACTGTTTGCCCTCCTCCCCTCCGGGAGGCGCTACAGGAATCTTCGCTCCAGGACCAGCAGGCTCAGGAACAGCTTCTACCCCTCATCTGTCATCTCTCTGAACTCTGCACCATGTTGACAACCCCCCTGACTTGAACTCTCGCCACCCGGACCTGAACTCTCGCCACCCGGAATACTTTGAACTCTCACCACTCGGAATACTCTGAACTCTGCTGTATCCAATCCAATACAATCCACTTTATTTATATAGCACATTTAAACAACAAAAATGTTTCCAAAGTGCTGCACAACAATAGTAAAAACAATATTAAAAACAATATTCAAATATTATCCTCAGCTCCACCAATGACTGAATAAAAACAAAAAATAAATAAATATAAAAACAATATAAAAATAAATATGATTAAAACGATTTTAAAGGGTAAAACCGATTAAAACAGTAAATAGAAATCAAAATTTATAGAAAACACAGAGGACAACAGAGGACAGAGGACCACACAACTCACGTAGTGTTAAAAGCCAAAGAATAAAAGTGGGTCTTAAGACGAGACTTAAAACACTCCACTGTGGGAGCAGTTTTAACATGGAGGGGCAGAGTGTTCCAGAGCTTAGGGCCGACCACAGAGAAGGCCCTGTCTCCCCTGGATTTAAGTCTGGTCTTGGGCACCACGAGCTGGAGCTGGCTCTCGGACCTCAGAGTGCGTGCAGGAGTGTAAATTGGGATGAGGTCCGAGATATACTGAGGTGCCAGTCCATGTAAAGCTTTAAAAACAAACAGCAAGGTTTTAAAATCAATTCTAAAATGAACAGGCAGCCAGTGCAAACTCTGAAGAATTGGGGTTATATGCTTGCGTTTCCTGGCCCCTGTTAAAAGTCGTGCTGCCGCGTTGTGGACTAACTGCAACCGAGAGAGAGCTTTTTGGCTAATGCCAGCATAAAGTGCATTGCAGTAGTCCAGGCGACTTGAAATAAAAGCATGCACGACTTGTTCAAAAAGGTTAAAAGATAAAACCGGTTTTATCTTTACTAAAAGACGAAGATGATAAAAACACGATTTTAAAACGCCATTGACTTGTTTGTCAAGTTTAAAATCTTTGTCTATAGTGACGCAAAGGCTGGTGACTTTGGGACGCACATAATTTTGCAATGGTCCCAAGTCAGTGAGGGCGGGACCAAAAACTGAAATTTCCGTTTTTCCCTCATTCATTATTAAAAAATTCTGGGCTAACCAAGCCTTGACGTCGCATAGACAGTTGAAAAGCGGTGTCAGGGGGCCGTGGCCTTTTCAAATCGGCATATAAATTTGTCAGTGTATATACTCAACTTTTTTACCCCCTACCCTCATTGTATACAATCGTTTTATACTGTATTCATTATCTACCTCTATAACCCTACCCTCATTGTATACTTGCTGTGTGAACCTATACATTAATTACAAGCCCTATATTTATTCACTATCTGAACATACTTGCAATAATCCGTGCGGACTACACAACGGTGGTGGGCCTAATCAGGAACAACGATGAGTCGACCTACAGGGAAGAGATCCAGCACCTGGTGACTTGGTGTGCCGACAGCAACCTGGCACTCAACACCAAGATAACCAAAGAGCTCATCGTGGATTTCAGGAAGACTAGAGCTGGTGATGATAGCATGTACATATTGTTTTATATACTGTATATACTCTGATCTATTTATACTTATACTATACCACATCCGTCTGAGCATACCTGCTTACCTGTATATACTAAATATATATATATATGTATATATATATATGTATGTGGGGGAAAAAAATCACAAGACTATTTCATCTCTACAGGCCTGTTTCATGAGGGGGGGTACCCTCAATCATCAGGAGATTTTAATGGGAGCATTCGCATACCATGGTTTATATAGGGCACAGAGTGGGTGGGTACAGGCTGGCCTAGGGGCATGGTGATTGGCTCATGTGTTACCTAGGAGGTGTTTCCGTCTATGGCGGCATGTTGTTACAATTTCGCTGCGCTTGTTGAGGGATGACAGGTCTGGACGGTAAATAATAAACAGCTTCTCTTTCAAGCGTAGGTTGCATCTTTTATTACCACTATTGTAAGGTGTGCTGGATGCAAGAATTTGCCATGTTATTGAATATTCAACATTATTGTCTTTGAGGTCCCAAATGTGTTTGCTGAGTTCTGTGGTATTTCGCAGGTTTTTGTTCCTGAAAGAAGCCTTGTGATTGTTCCATCTGGTTTTGAATTCACCCTCGGTTAATCCTACATATGTGTCGGATGTGTTAATGTCCTTGCGTATTACCTTAGATTGGTAGACAACTGATGTTTGTAAGCACCCCCCGTTGAGGGGGCAATCAGGTTTCTTTCGACAGTTACATGCTTTGTTGGTTTTGGAGTCGCTCTGACTGGGGGTCGACGGCTCATTTGCAATTGTTTTGTTGTGGTTTGAGACAATTTGTCGTATATTGTTCATGCAGCTGTAGCTCAATTTAATGTTGTTCTTGTTGAATACTTTTCTTAGGTTGTTGTCTTTGGGAAAGTGTTTGTCAATCAGATTGAGGAATTTGTGTCCAATGTTCGTTGAGACGTTTTTGCTGTATGGGGGGTTGTACCAGATGATGTCGTTTCGTTTTCTGTTCTTTTTTGGCTGGTTTCCTGGCGTGGGTTCATAGGTGAGGGTGAAATTGTATCCGCTTTCATCAAGGGCTTTTTGGTACGGGGGGGTTGCTTGGTCAAATTCAGCTTTGCTAGATGACAGCATCGATAGCCTTTTATTGATTCCGGTAGGTATTCTTTTCGTGGTGGTGGGTGGGTGGTTGCTGTCATGGTGCACGTATTGGAGTGTTGTGTTGGGTTTCGTGAATGGTTAGAAGCTGTTATTTCTCAGGTTGAAAGTGACGTCAGGGAAGTTGACGGTTTGCTTGTTGGCTTCAATCGTGATCCGTAGGCCGTTCTCTTTGAAAATTTGGCATATGCGCTTCTTGGTATTCTCGCTGCTCCTTGGCGAGGCGCGACACACTGCCAGTAAAATGACAAGGAGCGCATCAAGAAAGTAAACAACCTCATCATAGCTGCCGATAAAACCACAAACTTCTACAGAATGGACATACCAGAACACCACACCTTACTGGACAGAAGCATCACCAAATCATACAAAAAAGCGCAACCCAACACCTTACAGAACATCCACCTGGAAAATAAAAGGATCGCGGCTGAACTGGACATTGAGGACAGGGTGGACGCCACAGCCAACAAGGAAGCCTTCATCACATTGAAGGACCACAAACCCAACTTCGCAAATAACCCAACATGCCGACTAATAAACCCAACTAAATCTGAAATAGGAAAAATCAGCAAAATAATCCTGGACAGAGTCAACACAAAAATCAAGGACAAAACACCACTCAACCAATGGAGAAATACAGCAGCAGTAATCAAATGGTTCAACAACATCCAAGACAAACAACAGCACAACTTTATCTCCTTTGATATCGAGGAATTTTACCCTTCCATCACGCAAGACCTACTGACTCAAGCACTAGACTTCGCCTCAGACTACGACTCAATCACAGGCAACGAAAGAAACATCATCATCCACGCAAAAAACTCAATTCTCATCCACAACAGTATACCATGGCAAAAAAAGAACAATGCTACATTTGACGTCACTATGGGAAGTTTTGACGGAGCAGAAACGTGTGAACTCGTTGGGAGTTTCCTCCTCTCCCAGCTCGCTAGCCTCAATCTGAACCTTGGTGATGACGGACTGGCAGCGTGTCGCGCCTCGCCAAGGAGCAGCGAGAATACCAAGAAGCGCATATGCCAAATTTTCAAAGAGAACGGCCTACGGATCACGATTGAAGCCAACAAGCAAACCGTCAACTTCCTTGACGTCACTTTCAACCTGAGAAATAACAGCTACCAACCATTCACGAAACCCAACACAACACTCCAATACGTGCACCATGACAGCAACCACCCACCCACCACCACGAAAAGAATACCTACCGGAATCAATAAAAGGCTATCGATGCTGTCATCTAGCAAAGCTGAATTTGACCAAGCAACCCCCCCGTACCAAAAAGCCCTTGATGAAAGCGGATACAATTTCACCCTCACCTATGAACCCACGCCAGGAAACCAGCCAAAAAAGAACAGAAAACGAAACGACATCATCTGGTACAACCCCCCATACAGCAAAAACGTCTCAACTAACATTGGACACAAATTCCTCAATCTGATTGACAAACACTTTCCCAAAGACAACAACCTAAGAAAAGTATTCAACAAGAACAACATTAAATTGAGCTACAGCTGCATGAACAATATACGACAAATCGTCTCAAACCACAACAAAACAATTGCAAATGAGCCGTCGACCCCCAGTCAGAGCGACTCCAAAACCAACAAAGCATGTAACTGTCGAAAGAAACCTGATTGCCCCCTCAACGGGGGGTGCTTACAAACATCAGTTGTCTACCAATCTAAGGTAATACGCAAGGACATTAACACATCCGACACATATGTAGGATTAACCGAGGGTGAATTCAAAACCAGATGGAACAATCACAAGGCTTCTTTCAGGAACAAAAACCTGCGAAATACCACAGAACTCAGCAAACACATTTGGGACCTCAAAGACAATAATGTTGAATATTCAATAACATGGCAAATTCTTGCATCCAGCACACCTTACAATAGTGGTAATAAAAGATGCAACCTATGCTTGAAAGAGAAGCTGTTTATTATTTACCGTCCAGAACTGTCATCCCTCAACAAGCGCAGCGAAATTGTAACAACATGCCGCCATAGACGGAAACACCTCCTATGTAACACATGAGCCAATCACCACGCCCCTAGGCCAGCCTGTACCCACCCACTCTGTGCCCTATATAAACCATGGTATGCGAATGCTCCCATTAAAATCTCCTGATGATTGAGGGTACCCCCCCTCATGAAACAGGCCTGTAGAGATGAAATAGTCTTGTGATTTTTTTTCCCACACATACATATATTGCGCTCTACTACGGTATCGAGCACTATTTTTTGGATAACCTTATTAAGACATATATATATATATATATATATATATATATGTATACACATATATATATATACAGTATATATATATATATATATATATATATATATATATATATATATATATATATATATCCATCCATCCATCCATCTTCTTCCGCTTATCCGAGGTCGGGTCGCGGGGGCAGCAGCCTAAGCAGGGAAGCCCAGACTTCCCTCTTCCCAGGCACTTCGTCCAGCTCTTCCTGTGGGACCCCGAGGCGTTCCCAGGCCAGCCGGGAGACATAGTCTTCCCAACGTGTCCTGGGTCTTCCCCGCGGCCTCCTACCGGTCGGACGTGCCCTAAACACCTCCCTAGGGAGGTGTTCGGGTGGCATCCTGATCAGATGCCCGAACCACCTCATCTGGCTCCTCTCGATGTGGAGGAGCAGCGGCTTTACTTTGAGCTCCTCCCGGATGGCAGAGCTTCTCACCCTATCTCTAAGGGAGAGCCCCGCCACCCGGCGGAGGAAACTCATTTCGGCCGCTTGTACCCGTGATCTTGTCCTTTCGGTCATAACCCAAAGCTCATGACCATAGGTGAGGATGGGAACGTAGATCGACCGGTAAATTGAGAGCTTTGCCTTCCAGCTCAGCTCCTTCTTCACCACAACGGATCGATACAGCGTCCGCATTACTGAAGACGCCGCATCGATCCGCCTGTCGATCTCACGATCCACTCTTCCCTCACTCGTGAACAAGACTCCGAGGTACTTGAACTCCTCCCCTTGGGGCAAGATCTCCTCCCCAACCCGGAGATGGCACTCCACCCTTTTCCGGGCGAGAACCAGGGACTCGGACTTCGAGGTGCTGATTCTCATCCCAGTCGCTTCACACTCAGCTGCAAACCGATCCAGTGAGAGCTGAAGATCCTGGCCAGATGAAGCCATCAGGACCACATCATCTGCAAAAAGCAGAGACCTAATCCTGCAGCCACCAAACCAGATCCCCTCAACGCCTTGACTGCGCCTAGAAATTCTGTCCATAAAAGTTATGAACAGAATCGGTGACAAAGGGCAGCCTTGGCGGAGTCCAACCCTCACTGGAAACGTGTCCGACTTACTACCGGCAATGCGGACCAAGCTCTGGCACTGATCATACAGGGAGCGGACTGCCACAATCAGACAGTCCGATACCCCATACTCTCTGAGCACTCCCCACAGGACTTCCCGAGGGACACGGTCAAATGCCTTCTCCAAGTCCACAAAACACATGTAGACTGGTTGGGCAAACTCCCATGCACCCTCAAGGACCCTGCCGAGAGTATAGAGCTGGTCCACAGTTCCACGACCATGACGAAAACCACACTGTTCCTCCTGAATCCGAGGTTCGACTATCCGGCGTAGCCTCCTCTCCAGTACACCTGAATAGACCTTACAGGGAAGGCTGAGGAGTGTGATCCAACGATAGTTAGAACACACCCTCCGGTTCCCCTTCTTAAAGAGAGGAATCACCACCCCGGTCTGCCAATCCAGTGGTACCGCCCCCGATGTCCATGCGATGCTGCAGAGTCTTGTCAACCAAAACAGCCCCACAGCATCCAGAGCCTTAAGGAACTCCGGGCGAATCTCATCTACCCCCAGGGGCCTTGCCACCGAGGAACTTTTTAACTACCTCAGCAACCTCAGCCCCAGAAATAGGAGAGCCCACCACAGACTCCCCAGGCACTGCTTCCTCATAGGAAGACGTGTTGGTGGGATTGAGGAGGTCTTCGAAGTATTCCCTCCACAGATCCACAACATCCGCAGTCGAGGTCAGCAGAACACCATCCTCGCCATACACGGTGTTGATAGTGCACTGCTTCCCCTTCCTGAGGCGGCGGATGGTGGTCCAGAATTGCTTCGAAGCCGTCCGGAAGTCGTTTTCCATGGCCTCACCGAACTCCTCCCATGTCCGAGTTTTTGCCTCTGCGACCGCTGAAGCCGCACACCGCTTGGCCTGTCGGTACCTGTCCGCTGCCTCAGGAGTCCTATGAGCCAAAAGAACCCGATAAGACTCCTTCTTCAGCTTGACGGCATTACCTCACCGCTGGTGTCCACCAACGGGTTCTAGGATTACCGCCACGACAAGCACCAACTACCTTGCGGCCACAGCTCCAATCAGCCGCCTCGACAATAGAGGCGCGGAACATGGTCCATTCGGACTCAATGTCCAGCACCTCCCTCGTGACATGTTCAAAGTTCTTCCGGAGGTGGGAATTGAAACTCTCTCTGACAGGAGACTCTGCCAGACGTTCCCAGCAAACCCTCACAATGCGTTTGGGCCTGCCAGGTCTGTCCGGCATCCTCCCCCACCATCGCAGCCAACTCACCACCAGGTGGTGATCGGTAGAAAGCTCCGCCCCTCTCTTCACCCGAGTGTCCAAAACATGAGGCCGCAAATCCGATGACACAACTACAAAGTCGATCATGGAACTGCGGCCTAGGGTGTCCTGGTGCCAAGTGCACATATGGACACCCTTATGTTTGAACATGGTGTTCGTTATGGACAATCTGCGACGAGCACAAAAGTCCAATAACAAAACACCGCTCGGGTGCAGCCATTCTTCCCGATCACGCCTCTCCAGGTTTCACTGTCGCTGTCAACATGAGCATTGAAGTCCCCCAGTAGAACGAGGGAATCACCCGGGGGAGCACTCTCAAGTACTCCCTCGAGTGAATCCAAAAAGGGTGGGTACTCTGAGCTGCGGTTTGGCGCGTAAGCGCAAACCACAGTCAGGACCCGTTCCCCCACCCGAAGGCGGAGGGAAGCTACCCTCTCGTCCACCGGGTTGAACTCCAACGTGCAGGCTCTGAGCCGGGGGGAAACAAGAATTCCCACCCCAGCCCGTCGCCTCTCACTGCCGGCAACGCCAGAGTGGAAGAGAGTCCAGCCCCTCTCGAGAGAACTGGTTCCAGAGCCCTTGCTGTGCGTCGAAGTGAGTCCGATTATATCGAGCCGGAACTTCTCCACCTCGCGCACTAGCTCAGGCTCCTTCCCCCCCAGCGAGGTGACGTTCCACGTCCCAAGAGCTAGCTTCTGTAGCCGAGGATCGGACCGCCAAGTGCCCTGCCCTCGGCTTCCGCCCAGCTCACATCGCACCCGACCTCTATGACCCCTGCCATGGGTGGTGAGCCCATTGGAGGGGGGACCCACGTTGCCTCTTCGGGCTGTGCCCGACCGGGCCCCATGGGGACAGGCCCGGCCACCAGGCGCTCGCCATCGTGCCCCACCTCCGGGCCTGGCTCCAGAGGGGGGCCCCGGTGACCCGCGTCCGGGCAAGGGAAATCTGGGTTCCTTGTTTGTTTTCTTCATAGAGGTCTTCGAGCTGCTCTTTGTCTGATCCCTCACCTAGGACCAGTTTGTCTTGGGAGACCCTACCAGGGGGCATAAAGCCCCCGGACAACATAGCTCCTAGGATCATTGGGACACGCAAACTCCTCTACCACGTTAAGGTGGCATAAGGTATATATATATATATATATATATATATATATATATATTCTTACTATTCTCACTAAGTATACCTGTTTAAGTTCTGTTTAGCATACCACTCAGTTCACTCCTATTCATGTAGACATACCCTATTTAATCACCTGTACATTGTATATTCACTGTATATTACATTGTATATCTGGTTGGATGCCAAACTTATTTTTGCTGTACTGTACTTGTGCTGTGCAATGACAATAAATTAGAATCTAATCTAATCTATAACCTTCAAATCACATGTTGGTGAAATGTGAAACTGAGCTTGTCTAGAGCCTGTTGTTTTGGTTGCACACCCTGAGACATAACATCCACTTAGCAGTTTACATTTATCTATTACTCAATCTTACTATCCATCCATTTTATTCAAAGTTGTTGGTCAATTCAGCGGCTTTTACAGGCTCGCTATCTCCAAAACAAGTTGCCACAACTATGGCAACTGTCCCCAATCCCTGTAAAGCTAAAATCATAATACTATTTGCATATTATAAAAGACACTTATGCACTTTCATCAGTGCTAATCTTGGCAGCGATACTGCAGACCTTGTCTGTGTTTGCAAATTTGAGACCAATGCTGTACCAGCTACCTGTGACCATTGTTAAATAAATTATGTTAATCATCCCCAAACGGCCTGATCCTTGGAGGTGTACAACATAGGAATGCTGATGACAACACTACTTAAGTAAAAAAAAAACAGTTCCAATAAATTTGATAGGAATTCATGCCCAAAATAGTGTAAGTATGTACATGTACTGAAAGTATGTTTTCCCAGAATTCAGTAGTGGCGTACTGTATTAAGCTCAGTATTGTATGGTTTTGGTTTGGGTTTCATCATAAAAAAAACAGAAATACATACAAATAAAAAAAACATTCATAAAATAAGGCATCTTTAGATTAATTTATAGATGAAATGTCGGTGCCAAGCTCTGCTCATACTATAAATTAGACGCCTCCTTTCTGAGCCGATCACAACCTATAAGGCGTAGTATACTGCAATGACATGTCCTGATCATGCACCAGCACTAGTCAGATTTACTGTTCCACTGCCCCCTTCCAGTGCAGTTTACCCTCGACTGAAACTTCAAGACAAAACACTAAGTCAAATGACGAGCAAAGTCTTCCTCCAGATTTACAGTACATTATGCCAGACACTCTGTGCCTGACTTGGTTGTATATCTGCCAAAGATTTATTGAGTATGTTAAAAAGAAGTGATGGGAGCGGTGTCCTCAGGGATGACATACATATACACACTTAACAAAGTGATAGAATGATGACAATGTCAGTGGCGAATGGCTCATAAACCTGACCGCTCAATCCCATTCTTGCAATCAAACACAAATGAAGGACATTCCTCCTGAAGTCTACACATATACATACGGTACATAATGTATAGATAAAGCCAATTTTCTTTTCTTTTGGCTCATTCTTACTCACTAACATTTCTACATCACAAATCGATTTTCAAAAGAAAACAATTGTTACTGTCCTGTCCTGTCCAGCCACTTTGGCAAATCATATTGTTGATGTAGAAGCCCATATCTGCTGTACAGATTAATTTTACAAAAAAAAAAAGTGTGATACTTTTCTTATTTGTATTTTACTTTATTAAATGTTTGGAAAGAAAGACATGCACCTGGGGATAGGTTGATTGGCAACACTAAATTGGCCCTAGTGTGTGGATGTGAGTGTGAATGTTGTCTGTCTATCTGTGTTGGCCCTGCGATGAGGTGGCGACTTGTCCAGGGTGTACCCCGCCTTCCGCCCGATTGTAGCTGAGATAGGCTCCAGCGCCCCCCGCGACCCCAAAAGGGAATAAGCGGTAGAAAATGGATGGATGGATGGATGGATAAATGTTTGGATACAATTTTATGAAACAAAACCATTAAAAAAAAAAAAAGGAATAAAGAAATTATTCACAGCTGTTCAGTATTTGTTTTATGGAGGAATGTAGTCTACCGGTATTATATAAATGGCACCCAATGTCATTAAAAAAATATTGATTTTGAATTGAGAATAGTTTCAAATCGAGAATTGATTCTCAATCGAATCGTTACATCCAAGAATCGAATCGTGCCCAAAGATTCACAGCCCTAACACACGCACGCACGCACGCACGCACGCACGCACGCACGCACGCACGCACGCACGCACGCACGCACGCACGCAGGCAGGCAGGCAGGCACACACACACACACACACACACACACACACACACACACACACACACACACACACACACACACACACACACACACACACACACACACACACACACACACACACACACACACACACACACACGTTTAGTATTTACTTAATAGTAAGGCTGTCAACGTTAACAAGTGATTAACGAAAAAAAATAAGTAGCGTTACCATAAATGAATAAAGATGAATCACAGTGTTTGTTTTGACCTGCGGAAGGCAGCGTGCATTGCACAGGCAGTGATCATGTCACACGCCAGTGTGATGATAGAGCAATGTGCTCTGCACTCTTCAAAACAAACTCAGCCGGAACTTTGGATAAAACTGAAATAATTAGTCAGTATTGCAGCGACAAACGTTATCACGACACACATCAAGTTTAAAATAGCATCTTAAAGCGAAACATGAACGTGAGGATGGTGTCGCGAGCATCAATGCTACACGGACGTCGTACAAACTAGAGGCAGTTTGTACAAAAAATAAGTCATCCGAATAGGTAAGCTTGTCTGTGTAACCAAGTGAAGTGAAGTGAATTATATTTATATAGCACTTTTTCTCTAGTGACTCAAAGCGCTGTCTAAGTTACATTTAAACCAGTGTGGGTGGCACTGGGAGCAGGTGGGTAAAGTGTCTTGCCCAAGGACACAACGGCAGTGACTAGGATGGCGGAAGCGGGGATCGAACCTGAAACCCTCAAGTTGCTGGCCCGGCCACTCTACCAACCGAGCTATACCGCCCCAAAACCAAGGTTTTGGAATTAGATGAAGCTCAGCAGAAAAGTCAGACCATAACGAGGGAATTGAGAGGCACCTTCTTTATTGACAACCGTCATGTCTCTCGTCACACACTGGCTTGTCGTCAAGGCACCTCACACACACACACACACACACCCACACTTCCGGCTTCACAATAACAGCGCAACACATCACATTCGGTCCAACTACGCAAACAAAAATGCAGATGTAAATACAGCACTATGTAAAGTTGTTTATGGGTATCTTTAGTATATTCTCTATTAACATAATGTACATAGTACCTGTACCTAGTTTCCTATATTATTGCAAAGACCTTCAAAATGTGCACTTAATTCTTACTATACTTACTGTCACCAAGTTTTGAGCAAATCAATGACTTGCAGTTAAGTAAAACGTTCAAAAAACGTTCCTGCTTGACATTCTGATGGCCAAATTACATTTGTATTCAAATAAAGGGGTATTTTCTCAAGCAAGTTGTATTCCATCCATCCATCCACCCATTTTCTACCGCTTATTCCCTTTGGGGTCATGCAAGAAAATAACCTGTGCTTAATCATGATTAAACATGATTAATCATAGTTCAACTGTGTGGACTGCAGGTTGACAATTGAAGTGTGTGCCTCGGTATATTGTTAAATAAATGTGCAAACGTACTAGAGGAATAAGAATAACTTTTGATGCTTTATTGACAACATAGAACATTACATGGTACCAAGAGTGGCTGAGCTCAGGAGCAACACAATATGGATGCAATTAAACCGGCAGGTCAGTTGAAACTGTCTGGAAATGTGGATGCAAGTTGGAGGGCACTTAAGCAGCACTTCCAGTTGTACATCGCTGTTGTTGGAGTGGAACGGTGAGCTGATGAAAGAAAGATTGCCAAGCTACTCACCATAGCAGGTCCAGAAGCAATAGAAGTATTCAACACTTTTGTTTGCTCAACCTGATGACAAAATAAAATATGAAGAGGTCCTGAAGAACTTTGACGAACACTTCTTTACAAGGAAAAATGAAACACCTGTAGCAAAAGGGTGAGTCGTTCGACACTTTTCTCACCGACCTTAAAATCAAAGCACGATCTTGCAAACAAGTTTCAAGCCAAAAATTGTAAGAGTAAAGACAACAACACACACATTAATGTGCAGAGATGAAATAGCCAATAAATTCTCTACTGTATTCAAAGGACATGGGATGTTATCCCACATCTACAAAATTTGGCTCAAGGATGATGCCTGTTGCATGCCCTGAGGAGAGTTCCAGTACCACTGAGGGAAAGCTTAAACAAAGAGCTAGACAGAATGACTCAGATGGGGGTCATAGCATAAGTGGAAAAGCCCACATACTGGTTTAACTCCATAACTTCTGTCAAAAAGAAGAACACAAATCCCATCAGGATCTGCCTTGATCCCAAAGATCTAAATGAGAATATTCAAAAGTGAGCATTATCAATTTCCAAAAAGAGAGGAAATAATCAGTGATATGGTAGGTGCAAAGTTTTTCAGCAAACCTGATGCTTCTCATAGATTTTGGCAGATGAGGCTCGACAGTGAAAGCAGCATGTACACCACTTTCAACACACCATTTGAACGGTATGGTTTCCTGAGACTCCTGTTTGGCATCAAATCAACACCTACAATTTTACACAGAGCAATGGAGTCCATCATAGAAGGACTGGAAGGCACCCGAGTCTACATAGATGACCTTGTGGTTTGGGGAAAAACACGACAACAACATGATGAAAGGTAGGAAAATCTTTTTTTTAAAGAATATGGACTAGGGTTGTCCCGAGTCCAATAATTTGGTACCGGTACCAAAATGTATATCAATACTTTTCGATCCTAAAAAAACGTCAATATAGCTTTATTTTAACATAAAATGGTACAATATATTAAACATATGTTTCCTATTGAACTCAAGGAACAATTTTAGATAGTTAAAAATTAAAACATTGGGCTTTACAATTTTATATATTACATATAGTCTGCCATAATCAAGGATTAAGTTAGAATAGAATAAAAAGCTTTATTGACATTATATTAAATGCTTTGTGATTTATAGTTGCCACTTCTGGTCTGTGCTTTAAGAAAAATAAATTTTTTAGTCAATACTAAAAACAAAACTATGTATAAAAGTACACAGATAAGCCATGTAGCAGGTAAAACACACAATATTAAAGATAAAACATAAATTGAAGGAATTTGTTACAAAGTTCAGTCAATTCAATTGCATTAGTTGACGCTAATTGGGCAGTTTTAACTCTGCTAATATTTGGCATCAAGCCAAGCAGCTGTGTGCGCATCTAAGTCTCTTTATGTGCACAACAGGGGAGCTGGTTAACTTATGAGAGCAGCGGTATGTGTGTTTGCGAGAATGGCAATGGGTTGAGTGAGTGACGTCAGTGAGTGAGTGGGCGAATAAAAAGAGAGAGCGGTAGAGTGTGCACTGTGCCGTAGAGTAATGAACGAGTCTGGTTGTATCCTGCAAAACTAATAATTCATTCTGACCCGAAAACAGAGCTTAGCAGACCCACTGCCGGGTAAAGTGAAGGGCGTTACCGTCGACGAAAACATTGGCCCCGCAGGGAACGGCTGTCCTGTGCTGCTAGACTATGGTCTTTTTATATCTCCTTGTGAATGCTTATTCTTTAAATGTTTACCTACGTTTGTATCTCCGTATTGCGCTTCACAAACCCTCTTTATTAACCAGTAGAATTGTCGTTTTTTTTGCCATTCTTCCTCTCCTTGATGTTATTGCTTGTAGACGCTGTGTGTGTGCGTTTTGACACACCCGACATCATGCGCCTTTGCTCTGTAGTCACCGCCGCACAGCATCATGCAGATGTTGAAACGGTACTGGTATTTTTCAAAAGTAGTATAGTACAGTTTCCAATTAATTAGTACAACTGTACTTTATTAGTACCGGTATACCGCACAACCCTAGAGTGGACTAAAACTGAACAGAGCAAAATTTGTCTGGAGTCACAGAAATTACTTTCTTATGAGACAACATTACAAGTGAAGTGGTGGTGCCAGATCAGTCTAAGACGAAATATACACTATATTGCCAAAAGCATTTGGCCACCTGCCTTGACTCACATATGAACTTGAAATGCCATCCCATTCCTAACCCAAAGGTGTTCTATCGGTTTCAGGTCAGGACTCTGTGCAGGCCAGTCAAGTTCATCCACACCAGACTCTGTCATCCATGTCTTTATGGACCTTGCTTTGTGCACTGGTGCACAGTCATGTTGAAAGAGGAAGGGGCCCACTCCAAACTGTTCCCACAAGGTTGGGAGCATGGATTGTCCAAAATGTTTTGGTATCCTGGAGCATTCAAAGTTCCCTTCATTGGAACTAAGGGGCCAAGCCCAACTCCTTAAAAACAACCCCACACCATAATTCTTCCTCCACCAAATTTCACACTCGACACTATGTACCGTTCTCTTGGCAACCTCCAAACCCAGACTCGTCCATCAGATAGCCAGATGGAAAAGCGTGATTCATCACTCCAGAGAAAACGTCTCCACTGCTCTAGAGTCCAGTGGCGACATGCTTTACACCACTGCATCCAACGCTTTGCATTGGACTTGGTGATGTATGGCTTAGATACAGCTGCTTGGCCATGGAAACCCAATCCATGAAGCTCTCTGCGTACTGTACGTGGGCTAATTGGAAGGTCACATGAAGTTTGGAGCAGAAACTCTCTTTGCACTATGCGCTTCAGCATCCGCTGACCCATCTCTGTCAGTTTACGTGGCCTAACACTTCGTGGATGAGTTGCTGTTGTTCCCAAACTCTTCCATTTTCTTATAATAAAGCCGACAATTGACTTTGGAATATTTAGGAGCAAGGAAATTTCACGACTGGATTTGTTACACAGGTGGCATCCTATGACAGTTCCATGCTGGAAATCACTGAGCTCATGAGAGGAGCCCATTCTTTCACAAATGTTTGTAGAAACAGTCTCCATGTCTAAGTGCTTGATTTTATACACCTGTGGCCGGGCCAAGTGATTAGGACACCTGATTCTCATCATTTGGATGGGTGGCCAAATACAAACCCCGTTTCTATATGAGTTGGGAAATTGTGTTAGATGTAAATATAAACGGAATAAAATGATTTGCAAATCATTTTCAACCCATATTCAGTTGAATATGCTACAAAGACAACATATTTGATGTTCAAACTGATAAACATTTTTTTTTTGCAAATAATCATTAACTTTAGAATTTGATGCCAGCAACACGTGACAAAGAAGTTGGGAAAGGTGGCAATAAATACTGATAAAGTTGAGGAATGCTCATCAAACACTTATTTGGAACATCCCACAGGTGAACAGGCAAATTGGGAACAGGTGGGGGCCATGATTAGGTACAAAAGTAGATTCCATGAAATGCTCAGTCATTCACTAACAAGGATGGGGCGAGGGTCACCACTTTGTCAACAAATGCGTGAGCAAATTGTTGAACGGTTTAAGAAAAACCTTTCTCAACCAGCTATTGCATGGAATTTAGGGATTTCACCATCTACGGTCCGTAATATCATCAAAGGGTTCAGAGAATCTGGAGAAATCACTGCACGTAAGCAGCTAAGCCCGTGACCTTCGATCCCTCAGGCTGTACTGCATCAACAAGCGACATCAGTGTGTAAAGGATATCACCACATGGGCTCAGGAACACTTCAGAAACCCACTGTCAGTAACTAGTCGCTACATCTGTAAGTGCAAGTTAAAACTCTCCTATGCAAGGCGAAAACCGTTTATCAACACCCAGAAACGTCGTCGGCTTCGCTGGGCCTGAGCTCATCTGAGATGGACTGATACAAAGTGGAAAAGTGTTCTGTGGTCTGACGAGTCCACATTTCAAATTGTTTTTGGAAACTGTGGACGTCGTGTCCTCCGGACCAAAGAGGAAAAGAACCATCCGGATTGTTATAGGCGCAAAGTTGAAAAGCCAGCATCTGTGATGGTATGGGGGTGTATTAGTGCCTAAGACATGGGTAACTTACACATCTGTGAAGGCACCATTAATGCTGAAAGGTACATACAGGTTTTGGAGCAACATATGTTGCCATCCAAGCAACGTTACCATGGACACCCCTGCTTATTTCAGCAAGACAATACCAAGCCACGTGTTACATCAACGTGGCTTCATAGTAAAAGAGTGCGGGTACTAGACTGGCCTGCCTGTAGTCCAAACCTGTCTCCCATTGAAAATGTGTGGTGCATTATGAAGCCTAAAATACCACAACGGAGACCCCCGGACTGTTGAACAACTTAAGCTGTACATCAAGCAAGAATGGGAAAGAATTCCACCTGAGAAGCTTAAAAATGTGTCTCCTCAGTTCCCAAATCTTTACTGAGTGTTGTTAAAAGAAAAGGTGATGTAACACAGTGGTGAACATGCCTTTTCCCAACTACTTTAGCACGTGTTGCAGCCATGAAATTCTAAGTTAATTATTTGCAAAAAAAAATAAAGTTTATGAGTTTGAACATCAAATATCTTGTCTTCGTAGTGCATTCAATTGAATATGGGTTGAAAAGGATTTGCAAATCATTGTATTCCGTTTATATTTACATCTAACACAATTTCCCAACTCATATGGAAACAGGGTTTGTACTTTTGGCAATATAGTGTATATCACACATGCCTGATACCACTGACAGAAAAGGAGTTGAGAGCCATGGGAATGATCAACTTTTTCGGAAAATTAATTCTGAACCGAACCTCTAAAACAACATGCCTTAGGGAATTGCTACAACATAACACAGTGTTTGAGTGGAGAGCTTGACATGAGAAGGAATGAAGGCAGCTCAGGGAAATTATAACCACTGAGCCAGTCTTGACATTCTATGATCCATCGAAGCCCATCAAAACGTCAACAGATGCATCAACAGACAGTTTAGGACCTTTGCTGCTTCAAATGCATGGAGACTATTGGCAACCGGTAGCATATGTGTCAAGGTAGGCGGTATACCCGTATTACAGCCAATGTCGATATATTTTAAACAGAGATACATATATATGATGTGCCTTTGTTACGGCTATTTGCTCTTCTCTGCGCCTGATGGGCGCAGCATACGGCATTCTCTATGGCTTGAACCCGCCCCATGAGTGTTTAACACAACAAACTTTTCAAAACACTGTGGCGGCTACTGTGCTGACTTTTTGACTCCCAAGTGATGCATTCGGCTATTGGTGAATGACTACAGCTTTATTTACAAATACACTAATTTGCTTGAGAACCTATATCTCTACTTGCAGCAACTTTATCACTAATCTCATCTGTTTATGTTGTTCAGTTCTGTTAGCGACTTAGCACAGCAGCTAGATAAATGCTGCTAGGTATGTCAAATGTTTAGCTACTCCTTAGCTTGAAAGTGCCTCTCGTCATAGCCCATGCGCACTAACCAAGTGTAGCGTCTGGGTAGCTGAAGAGTAGTTTCAAACTGAACAGCCAGCTGCCTTCACCGCAGTGAGCGAGTAGAAGCTCCACCTAACCCCACACACAAGCGTGAGGCAATGATCCTAACGTTAATGAACAAAATAACAAAAATTGCTATGACATAGTAACAGCTTATTAATTACTTTATAAGAATAAGCAACATGTTACGTTACTATTTACAACATTACAACAACAAATTATCTGAGTACTCTCAACACTAGTTATCAAGCCATAAAACACTCGGGCAACCTTAAGCACTTTGCACGTTTTTTTAAGATTCTGATATACAACTCCGTTTCCATATGAGTTGGGAAATTGTGTAAGATGTAAATATACACGGAATACAATGATTTGCAAATCCTTTTCAACCCATATTCAATTGAATGCACTACAAAGACAAGATATTTGATGTTCAAACTCATAAACTTTATTTTTTTTTTGCAAATAATAATTAACTTAGAATTTCATGGCTGCAACACGTGCCAAAGTAGTTGGGAAAGGGCATGTTCACCACTGTGTTACATCAACTTTTCTTTTAACAACACTCAAACGATTGGGAACTGAGGAAACTAATTGTTGAAGCTTTGAAAGTAGAATTCTTTCCCATTCTTGTTTTATGTAGAGCTTAAGTCGTTCAACAGTCCGGGGTCTCCGCTGTCGTATTTTACGCTTCATAATGCGCCACAAATTTTCGATGGGAGACAGGTCTGGACTGCAGGCAGGCCAGGAAAGTACCCGCACTCTTTTTTTACAAAGCCACGCTGTTGTAACACGTGCTGAATGTGGCTGGCATTGTCTTGCTGAAATAAGCAGGGGCGTCCATGAAAAAGACGGCGCTTAGATGGCAGCATATGTTGTTCCAAAACCTGTATGTACCTTTCAGCATTAATGGTGCCTTCACAGATGTGTAAGTTACCCATGCCTTGGGCACTAATGCACCTTCATACCATCACAGATGCTGGCTTTTGAACTTTGCGTCGATAACAATCTGGATGGTTCGCTTCCCCTTTGGTCCGGATGACACGATGTCGAATATTTCCAAAAACAATTTGAAATGTGGACTCGTCAGACCACAGAACACTTTTCCACTTTGCATGAGTCCATCTTAGATGATCTCGGGCCCAGAGAAGCCGGCGGCGTTTCTGGATGTTGTTGATAAATGGCTTTCGCTTTGCATAGTAGAGCTTTAACTTGCACTTACAGATGTAGCAAGAACTGTAATTAGTGACAGTGGTTTTCTGAAGTGTTCCTGAGCCCATGTGGTGGTATCCTTTAGAGGTCACGGTCATTCAATGTTGGTTTCCGGCCATGCCGCTTACGTGGAGTGATTTATCCAGATTCTCTGAACCTTTTGATGATATTATGGACCGTAGATGTTGAAATCCCTAAATTTCTTGCAATTGCACTTTGAGAAACGTTGTTCTTAAACTGTTTGACTATTTGCTCAAGCAGTTGTGGACAAAGGGGTGTACCTCGCCCCATCCTTTCTTGTGAAACACTGAGCATTTTTTGGGAAGCTGTTTTTATACCCAATCATGGCACCCACCTGTTCCCAATTAGCCTGCACACCTGTGGGATGTTCCAAATAAGTGTTTAATGAGCATTCCTCAACTTTATCAGTATTTATTGCCACCTTTCCCAACTTCTTTGTCACGTGTTGCTGGCATCAAATTCTAAAGTTAATGATTATTTGAAAAAAAAAAAAAAGTTTATCAGTTTGAACATCAAATATGTTGTCTTTGTAGCATTTTCAACTGAATATTGGTTGACAATGATTTGCAAATCATTGTATTCCGTTTATATTTACATCTAGCACAATTTCCCAACTCATATGGAAACAGGGTTTGTATATCGTCATGGGACAATGAAAAAGGAGGATTACCTCCAAATTTTTCAGGACAACCTAAAATCATCAGGTTGGGTCTGGGGCGCAGTTGGGTGTTCCAACAGGACAATGACCCCAAACACACATCAAAAGTGGTAAAGGAATGGCTAAATCAGGCTAACAAGTATGTGCTCCAATCACTCTATCATAAAAAAATAAGAGTTGTAGAAATTATTGGAAACTCAAGACAGCCATGACATTATGTTCTTTACAAGGGTATTGTGGCCAAACAGATAAATTGTTGTTTCATCTGACCACAGAACTTTCCTCGAGAAGGTCTTATATTTGTCCATGTGATGTCAGATGAAACAAAAATTGAGCTGTTTGGCCACAATACCCAGCAATATGTTTGGAGGAGAAAAGGTGAGGCCTTTAATCTCAGGAACACCATGCCCACCGCCAAGCATGGGGGTAGTAGTATTAGGCTCTGGGCCAGTTTTGCTGCCAATCGAACTGGTACTTTAAACGGGACAATGAAAAAGGAGTATTATCTCCAAATTCTTCAGGAAAACCAAAAATCATCAGCCCGGGTTGGGTCTTGGGTGCAATTGGGTGTTCCAACAGGACAATGACCCCAAACACACATCAAAAGTGGTAAAGGAATGGCTAAATCAGGCTAGAATTAAGGTTTTAGAATGGCTTTCCCAAAGTAGTCCTGACTTAAACGTGTGGACAATGCTGAAGAAACAAGTCCATGTCAGAACACCAACAAATATAGCTGAACTGCACCAATTTTGTCAAGAGGAGTGGTCAAAAATTCAAGCAGAAGCTTGCCAGAAGCTAGTGGATGGCTACCAAAAGCGCCTTATTGCAGTGAAACTTGCCAAGGGACATGTAACCAAATATTACCATTGGTGTATGTATACTTTCGACCCAGCAGATTTGGTCACATTTTCAGTAGAACCATAATAAATTCATAAAAGAACCAAACTTCATGAATGTTTTTTGTGACCAACAAGTATGTGCCCCAATCACTCTATCACAAACAAATAAGAGTTGTAGAAATTATTGGAAACTCAAGACAGCCATGACATTATGTTCTTTACAAGTGTATGTAAACTTTTGATCGCGACTGTACATTCATAATCCCATTTACATTAATGTACATTAAAGGGTCCAAATGGCCTAAACCAAGGGAGGACATGAAAAGTCCACACATAGATACTTCAACAGAGATTCAAACCGAAATGCAAACAAATATGTCAGACCCACAAGCAAAAATGTTGACCTTAGACCTTAATTAATTCAGGAACTGTATCAACAGATAAAACATAATACATGTTACCAGTTTTGGAAAAAAAAAGTCACTACTCACTAACTTTCTTGGAACTACAGCAGAAGCAATTGAAATACAATAAAATGGTAAACAACAATGTAATAACAGTGAGTAAAATGAAACTTTCTGAAAAAAATTGTTTCTGAGGCTGACCAATTGAAAACATTAATAAAAGTAGAAAAAGCTGACCTTCTGACCAAACTGCTATGTTGAAAATTAACACTGTATGTGGACCAAAAGACATTGTCTGCCAACTGTGCCTATGATAAAAGCTTCTGCTTCCCGAGTCAAGTTTTGGTGCCACCGAGTGATGCCGGCCAATCTACTTGACAATTAATTAATACGTGGCTTGCCTTCTTTGACCAATTAATGACCACACTCTCTAAATGCACAAATGTAGACACAGGTTCAAAGTAAAAGAGACATCCAGCGTGAGAGAGTGCAACTCATTTACTCATCCAATCAGCAGACAGAATGACATCTAAAAAGCCCTGGTGGCTATTAACACGGTTCGTGCTATTAAGACGCTAAGCGAATCTCAAGTGCTTTGGAGACTGAGGCCCTCTGTGTATAATGCCTTCTGACCAAACTGCTACACTGAAAATTATGTTGAAACCCATTTCCAGCATCTCACCCTCCCTCTGCTATTAAAACATGAGAGTCTTCAATTAGAGCTATTTGCATTTTACTAATGTCATAATTGTAGCAGTGGTTATTAACAGCAAAGTGGGAAATGAGTGTAGTAGTCAAGGTTTCAACCAGGTTTGAGAAGTGATATCACCACTCCGCTCATCCATGCTTTCTGACCAGAATATGGACATGCCCTGACAGTCCCTAAAATAACTTGAATTTAATAACTCAATAAGTACAAATAAATAACTAAGTAGGAGCCAAGCCTTTGTGTAAAGTTGTGTTGTTGCAGACCATCGAACAAGGAGAGACGATAGTTTGCAAAACAGTAGTAGATACTACTGTATTACTACACACCTTGCCACAGCTCTATTGATCCATCTTCTTCCTTTTATCTGAAGTCAGGTCTGGGGGGGAAGCAGCCTAAGCAGAGAAGCCCAGACATACCTCTACCCAGCTACTTCGTTCAGCTCTTCCCGGTGATCACAAGGCGTTCCCCGGCCAGCTGCATGGGAGACAGTCTCTCCTGGGTCTTCGTCGTGGCCTCCTACCGGTCGGATGCGCCCTAAACACCTCTCTGGGGAGGCGTCCGGGGAGCATTCTGACCAGATGCCCGAACCACTTTATCTGGCTCCTCTCGATGTGGAGGAGCAGCGGCTTTACTTTGAGCTCCTCCCAAATGACAGAGCTTCTCGCCCTCTCCCACCGGGAGAGCTCCGCCACTTGACGGAAAAAACTCATTTTGGCTGCTTGTACTCATGATCTTACCCTTTTGGTCAAAACACAAAGCTCATGAACATAGGTGAGGATTGAAACTTAGAAATTGAGAAATATACAATAAATTGAGAGCTTTGTCTTCCGGCTCAGCTCCTTCTCCACCACAATGTACAGACGAATGGTTCGCATCACTGCAGACGCCGCACGAATTTGCCTGTCGATCTCACGATCCACTCTTCCCTCACTTGTGAACAAGACCCTGAGGTACTTAAACTCCTCCACCTAGTGCAGGATCTCGTCCCCAACCCGAGATGGCACTCCACCCTTTTTTGGGCGAGAACCATGGACTTAGACTTGGAAGTACTGAATTACATCCCAGTCACTTCCCACTCAGCTGTGAACCGATTCACTAAAAGCTGAAGATCCTGGCCAGATGAAGCCAGCAATACCACATCATCCACAAAAAGCAGAGACCTAATCCTGCAGCCGCCAAACCGGATCCCCTCAATGCCCTGACTGCGCCTTGAAATTTTGTCCATAAAAGTTGTAAACAGAATCGGTGACAAAGGGCAGCCCTGGCAGAGTCCAACCCTCACAAAAAAGGGGTTTGACTTACTGCAATGCAATGTAAAACAAGTTTTTACACTGATCATACAGGGAGTGGACCGCCACAATTAGGCAGTCCAACTACCCATACTCTTTGAGCACTCCCCACAGGACTTCCCAAAGGACACGGTCGAACAACTTCTCCAAGTCTACAAAACACATGAAGAGTGGTTGGGCAAACTCTCATGCACCCTCAAGGATCCTGCCGAAAGTATGGGGCTGGTGCACAGTTCCACGACCAGGACAAAAACCACACTGCTCCTCCTGATTCTGAGGTTCGACTATCCAGCAGAGCCTCTGTTCCAGTACACCTGAATAGACTTTACCGGGAAGGCTAAGGATTGTGATCCCGCGACAGTTGAAACACACCCTCTGGTTACCCTTTTTAAGTATATGAACCACCGCCCCAGTCTGGCAATCCAGAGGTACGGCTTCAGATGTCAACGCAATGCTGCAGAGTTTTGTCAGCAAAGAGAGCCCCCCAGCATCCAGAGCCTTAAGGAACTCCAGGCGAATCTAATCCACACGCGGGGCCCTGCCACCAAGGAGCTTCCTAACTACCATGGCAACCTCAGTTCCAGAACTATGAGAGCCCACCAAAGAGTCCCCAGGCACTGCTTCCTCATTGGAAGACGTGTAGAAGGGATTGAGAAGGTCTTCCAAGTATTCTTTCCACCGATCTAGTTTCAAGTTTATTCACAATACCATATAACAAATACAATAGTAGTAAAATATCATCATTTAAAGATGTTGGTACGTGAAAGGGTCCCCCAAATAAGCTAGAAGAAGCTTTTGACAGGGGGTCCAGAGGATAGAATATACATGAAATGATGGAATGATGGAACATGGTAGCAAGTACAACAACAAAAAACAAAACAAAAAACAACGCTATATGATTAACACAAGATAATAGTACTAAAGCAAGCATACACATACATACATACATTCATTCAACCATGCAAATCCCAACAGTAGTCTACCCTACATGAGGCATTAAATATAGGTGGTTAATAGATAAGTTTTTAGTTTATTTTTGAAGTTGGAGAATGGATACAGCATCTTGAGGCTCTCATTAAGCCGGTTCCAAATCTTTGGTCCCCTGCATACAACACTTCGAGCGGTACAATCCAGTAAACGATGTTTCCCTGATATCAAATCTAAGTTACGAGTGTTGTGGGCATGCTGGGGATGGTAGATAGGAACCAAGCTACAGAGCCTTAAATTCAGCCTGTAAATGACTTGATAGGTTAAACAAGCATTTTGATAAATATTGAACTCTGTCAGTCTTAAGAGATGATAATTATGGAATAGATGTCGAGTGGGGGCATTAAACTTGGACCATGACAGGGCCCGTATAATTTTCTTTTGCATAGATTCTAATTTGTGGAGGTAGGTAGGGAAGGTGTTACACCAGATGACATTACAGTAGTTTAGATGTGGTTCAAAGAGAGTTTTATATAGTGTGAGTAGAGCATAAAGAGGAAGATAATGACGAAGGTGAAAGAACAGGCCAACATATTTGGATAATTTGTTTAACAGATGGCTAATGTGACATTTGAAATTGAGGTATTTGTCAATGATGACCCCCAGGAATTTTGTGGAGTACACTCTCTGTATTTCCTGCCCATTGATGTTGATATGGCAGTGCTCAGTATTTGTCCGGTTTTTATTAGAACGAAATAGAATAAAATTTGTTTTATTTACATTAAGTGAGAGCTTATTGCATTTGAACCAGGAATCTACTTTCACAAGCTCTGAATTGACAGTTACTTGTAGATCGTGTAGGCTCCTGTGTGAGGTAAACAAATTTGTATCGTCAGCAAAAATTATTTTATGAAAAGTTTCGGAGGAGTTTACAAAATCATTTATGTATAGGATAAAAAGGAGAGGCCCCAAGATGGATCCCTGGGGAACCCCATAATTTATGGTCATACAGGGTGAATTGTGATCATTGACGCATACACATTGCTGCCTTCCGTATAGGTAAGAGCGGAACCAATCGAGAGGTACCCCTCTGACACCATAGTGATATAGTTTATACAATAAGATCTCAAAGTCTATTGTGTCAAAGGCCTTGGATAGATCCAAAAAAATGCCAATACCGCATTTTCCTTCTTCAATACAGTCATTGACCTTTTCCAAAAGGTCGAGTATAGCCATACAGGTGGTGCTTTTTTTACGAAAACCATATTGGGAGGGGACAAGGATATTTAGTTTTTCCAGAAAGCCATTCAGTCGGTTATAGACCACTTTCTCAAATATTTTTGAAAATGTTGGTAAAATTGAAATTGGCCTATAATTGTTCATATTATTTTTATCACCTGATTTAAAAATTGGGATTATTTTTGCCACTTTGGACATTTTGGGTACAATGCCAGCACTAAGTGACAGGTTTATACAGTGACAGAGAGGATTTATGATCACATTTGCTATGGCTTTCAAGATTTTGCTACATATCCCGTCCACTCCAGCTGTATGTGATGACTTTAGGTCCATAATGATCGTATAAAGCTCATTGATGTCGGTTGGCTGCATGAAAAGGGAGCTAGGGTAGCTGCCTGATAAAAATTCTTTAAAGGAATACCCTGGAGGTTGACCTATTTTACTGGATAGGTTTTCCCCAATAGAAGCAAAAAATGTATTAAAACTATTGGCAAGATCAGCCCTATTTGACCCTGTATCCGGAACAACAGGGGCCTTATGTCCCTTGTTGAGAACAGTATTCAACACGTTCCATGTTCTCCTACAATCCCCCTGCGATGCTTGTAATAGTTCAGAATAATAGTTGCGCTTACTTTTCCTGATAATATGAGTTAATTTATTTCTATAATTTGTGTATTTTTCTTTGTTGACAGTAGTAGGGTTCGAAATATAACATTTGTAGAGTTTATTCTTTTGTCTGATGGACTTTAAGATCCCCCTTGTAATCCAGGGATTTTTTTCTGAGGTATGATTTTTGATAATTTTTTCAGGGATTGTTTCCTGAATAGCATCCTGAATCATTTTAATCAGATGTTCATATGCAGCATCAGGACAGGTGCAATTAAACACAGAGTCCCATTTCCTGGCAAGCAGATTATTATTTAGGTGTAGTAGAGTTGTATTGTTGAGTATTTTGGTTTTACCTTTAGGAGGTGGGGAGGAGGGAGTTTTGCCAAAGTCAAAGAATAGTATAATGGGAAAGTGGTCTGTGATATCGGATTGCACCACCCCTGTCACGAGCTTTGTATTACGGATGTTAGTAATAATGTTATCGATTATTGTTTTTGAGGCATCTGTGACTCGAGTGAACCTATTGATGGTGGGGAAGAAGGAAGAAGAATGTAACGTGTTGATAAAGTTCAGTTTTGCTCCATCGTCCTTGGAAATATCAATATTAAAGTCACCAAGAAGGATGCAGTTTTTGTTTAGTTTATTTAGACTGAGTAATAGTTCATCCAATTTGGAAAGAAAAGTGTCAAGAGGTGAGTCAGGAGGACGATAGAGTACTCCAACAATTAACTTTTTTCCTTTGTTGTTGATCTCCATGAACAAGGATTCACAGAGATCATCTTCTAGGGTGATGTTACATACTTTGGCATGAAGAGTGTTCTGGACATAGAGGCACACACCTCCACCTCTTCCACTGGGTCTATTTTTTACATGTAAATTGTATCCATCCAGTCTAAACAGATCAATATATGAGGAATCAGAAAGCCACGATTCACTACAGGCAATAAAGTTAAACATACAGCTCATATTGGAAAGTAGAGAGACTAAATCAGTGTGATGTTTATTCAGGCTTCTAATATTCAAATGTAAAAATGAGTAATTATAAAGATCATATAAGGACTTTAATTGCTCAGGGTCATAGACATTGCAGTTTATATTATTCTCAATACCAATGCAGTGCTGTAAATCTCCAACTGTGTCAAGGTCTTCAAAACCCATAAAATAATATATGAAAGTAGTCAGGTTTGCCTGCTGGGATGGCATTCAAATAGTAAATACTCATACATGGACACTCCCATTCACACACACTCCTACCATACATACTGGAAAAAGCTGCTTCCATTTAGCATAGGATCGCATCAATCCCCTTCAATGTATGAATATGACATGACATGCCGAGAAAATAAACATTCACGCACCTCCCCCAACCCGCCAACGACCCACCAAATGTCACTCGTAGTCACCCCGATGGGCGTATGAGTCCCACGAAAACGTAACATTTCTTACCAAAAAGGAGAGGTCCCAACTAACAGTCAGGTTTTGGACCAGTTCCGAGGCACATCAGCGCCACCCCGCGGGGTAAAAAGAAATTACGGCCAATACGAGACCAAAACAATAACAAGAATGTCACGTGTGTATCAAAGCCAGGTGTAGCCTGCTCTAATTTCACTTCAGAGAAAGCCAAAACATCAACAAACGCTGTGAACAATATGAGGAACATCAACGCGTGGGATTGTACATATTGACTTTAAAGCGCAACGTGAAGGCGTGGGCTGGTAGATCAGTTAGGAGAGATGTATGTTAATGTTAATGTTACTCTGCTCCGAGAAAGTTATGGTGTGTTAGCTGGCTAGCTAACGTTAGCCTTACCGTGTAGCAAGTCACGTTAGCCGTTTGCCGCCTCAGTAGCTGGCTCAACACCCAAGTTGCAGCTCGCAGCCCGGGTCGCGATGAATGCCTTAGCCTCATCGACCGAGGAGAGGGATCTCCTGCCTGTCTCCACCATGATGGAAAGTTTGGCTGGGTAACGCAGGGCAGGTCTGAGACCTAACTTGAAGAGCTTCGACATGACATCACTGTATTCCTTTCGCTGATCGACAACTTCGGGTGGATAATCCTCAAAGACCAAGATAGAGTGACCACGGAACTTCAGCTTTCCTCTCTTGGACCGGGCTTCCCGGATAATCGCGTCCTTTTCCTGGAACCTGAGGAGCTTGATGATAACCGGTCTCGGTCGCTGGCCTGCTGGAGGTTTGGGGGCGAGGGACCTGTGGGCGCGCTCGCATTCGGGTGGGGAGTCCAGGATGTCCCTGAAGACTTCCACCAGCATGTTGGAGAAGAAAGCAGTAGGTTGTGGACCCTCAATGGATTCAGGTAAGCCAATTATTCTGATATTATTGCGGCGGCTGCGGGACTCAAGGTCTAAAACTTTGACTGCCAGTTTGGTATTTTTGTCTGCTAGTGCTGTAATGGATGTTTCCAGAGTTCGCACGCGGCTCTCCATGTCATTAGCCGTAATCTCAAGATTTAGAAGTTTGGCAGAATTTGCAGATACTGTGGCTTGTACTTCGTCCAGTTTGCTCTCTATAGCTGCGAGCGAAGTTTTGAAATCTTTGGATAGAGATTCCCGATGGGACTCGAGCAAAGTGGTCAAAGACGCCATAGACAGTTCGGGTTCCGCATCAGTCTGATTTCCTCTGGTTTTCGGCATTTTTAGAGGAATCAGAAAATAAACATGTGCAAACAGCAAACTTATTGGTTTAATATGTTGTTAGGAGAGAGTTAGTATCGGCGGATTTAAAGTTAATTAGGCATGAAGGAGCAGACGCGACACACTCAGCCTGCTACCATGTGGCCGCCATCTACAACATCCCCAGTCGAGATCAGTAGTTGACAGTGCACTGCTTCCCTCTCCTTAGGTGGCAGATGGAATTGCTTTGAAGCCGTCCTGAAGTGTTTTCCATGGCTTCTCCAAACTTCTCCTATGTCCGAGTTTGTGCCTCTGCAACCGCCAAAGCTGCACACCGCTTGGCCTGTAGGTACATGTTCGCTGCCTACGGAGTCCAATGAGCCAAAAGGACCCGATGGGACTCCTCCTTCAGCTTGACGGCATCCCTCACCACTGGTGTCCGCCAGGCGGTTCTTGGTTTACAGCCACTCACCGACTGCCTTGCGGCCACAGCTCCAGTCGGCTGCCTCGACAATAGAGGCATGGAACATGGTCTACTCGGACTCAATGTCCAGCGCCTCCCTCGTAACATGTTCAAAGTTCTTTTAAAAGGTAAAAATGTAAACTCTCTTTGATGGAAGACTATCAGACGTTTCCAGCAAACCCTCACAATGCGTTTGGGCCTGCCAGGTCTGTTCGGCGTTCTCCCCCACCATCAGAGCTGACTCACCACCATGTGGTGATCGGTTGAAACACCGCAAATCTGATGATCCAACCACAAAGTCGATCATTATACTGTGGCCTAAGGTGTCCTGGCGCCAAGTGCACATATGGCCACCCTTATGTTTGAATATGCTGTTTGTTGGGGAAAATCTGTGACAAGCACAAAAGTCCAATAAAAAAAACACCACTTTCCAGGTTTCACTGACGCTGCCAATATGAGCGTTGAAGTCCCTCAGTAGACCAAGGGAATTACCTGAGAGATCACTCTCCAGTACTCTCTCTACGGACTCCAAACAGGGCGGATACTCTGAACTATTGTTTGGTGCCAGAGATAGGTATTGATCATATTTTTATGGTTCTGGTTTAACTTTCGATTCTGCTAAACAATTTGGTTCTTCATCAATTATCTTAACGATTTGGGAAAAAGAGAACAAACAGGTAGATTAGCATCAATTTTGTTTAGTTTTGAGGTAACATGACCTCACAAAACCAACAGTGAGGTCTTAAGAGGCACACAGCATAGAAAAAAAAATACTTTTGAAAATCCAGCCATCCATTTTCTAACACTTTTCTTTTTCTGGGTTACAGGGGTGGCTGGAGCCTATAACTTTTGAAAATGCATATAACAAATAGTCTACTGTATAATGCAATAAAAGAAAACATATGTGAAAATTGCGCAAGAATTGTGACAATTTATCACTTCATGCGTCACATGTTCTGTTGTCTCCTTAGTTTCTGTGTCAATTTCCTGGTTAGTGCTCTTATGTTAGTTCCACTTTCTGTCTGTCTCAATGAGCGCCTTTTACCCCCTCACTTGTCGCTGATTGGCAGCCTGGCCACACCTGGTCGTGGTTGTCAATCGGGCTTCTATTTATGCCTGCCTCACCCTCCAGGGAGTCAATGTTACTGACTCAGCAAGCTTCATGCTGTATTTTAGGTGCTCATCCTATGCTGCTATAATTAACACACTCATCTTACCTGCACAGCGTCGTCCTGTTTTCTGCATCTTGGGGTCACAATTACGACAGTCATGCAAGTTTGTGACAAGAATATAACATTTATTAAAAATGTTTAAACTTTTGAAAATCTTTTGTCATCTCCATAGAATTTATACTAGTGAAACTCAAAATATTAAAATGGTTTGTTTAGATTTACAAGGTGAACCTATGATATATATAATATGAAACTCAAGATATTTCAAGCTTTTTTTTTTATATAATTTTTTATGATTGTGGCTTACAGGTAATGAAAACCTTGAATTGAAAATCTCAAAATGTGGGTTCTTCAGAAACTAAGATCGGCTCAAGCTTGACATATCTCACTTTGTATGAGTTTTTAATCACATATTAGTTTCACATTTAAAGTTGAAATGCTGACATGAATGCACTTTTACACAATATTCTAATTTATGAGTTTCATTTCTATAATGGAAATGACTGAATTCAATTGTGGTTGTAGGAAAACATGCAACTTTTCTCTGACTGCAATTGAACATTCACCTCCTAAAACTTGGGAGTCTCTATTCTGGCAAATGGGTTCAAGCTTTTGCCCACAAACTTATTCTCTCCTTGTCCGTCCAGTTTGGTACTCTTCCCTACCGCAGTGAAAGGACAAGCTTGCGTCAGGCAGCAGACATGAAATGGAGCTAGTACTTACTGCACACCTCAGAGCCAGTGAGAATCGGTCTGTCGTTTTGTTCATCTAAATGAGAAGACATTCATTTAAAATTAACAATTAATAGCGCTAACATACGATAGGCGGATGAGTTAGTAGCTGTTGTATTTACGGCAGATGACGTGCTAGCGTTACTGCTGCTCGGATGAGATCGGCATGGTTCAAAAATGTGACTTTCATTTATGATTATTGCATGCTGTATGTTCAAATGTTTTAGCATATTAATCGTATGTCCTCCTCTTAATGAAATAGCAATCTTGCATTTAGAACAAGTTGCGCTGTTGCAACCTTTTTTTTGGAAAATGTTAACCAGACTTAAAAGCATTTGTTTCGTCCGGGCGCCACTGTTTTACTGTCTGACGTCACAACGCATGTACCGGCTATGAGCCGCGGAGCAACAAGTATTGCCACTCCCACCCCTCACTGCTGGGAATGCCAGAGTGCAAGAGAGTACAGCCCTTCCCAAGAATACTGATTCCAGAGTCCTTGGTGTGCGTCGAAGTGAAAAATACTATATCAGGGGTATCAAACGTACGGCTCACGGGTCGGATCAGGTCCGCGAAAATGTTTTATCCGGCCCGCAAAATTAGTTTGCTAAGTATAAATAAGATGAAATTTTGGAATTAAGAAAATGCTGATCTAAATGTGTCCACTGGATGTCGCAATAGCAACTCTTAGTATACCCTGCCACAAGAGTCCACATGACTTTGGAGCAGGCAGCGCCATGTGCCATTTTAAGATCGGAGAAGCAACAATTTCGTGTTTGGACAGTACGTACTTAGTGATAGTAATAATCCAAAATGAAGATCGTTATGTTTATGCCTTGATTGCCAAAGATGTTGTTGGTCATGTAACCTGTGACATTTTCACACCCCAAAAATGCTTTTGATAATCTGCACATTTCGTGTTGTACCAATTTTATTTCCTGGGCACACATAAATATGCTGAAATATTTTGTATCCCCTTCTAACTTCATGTTGTGATTAATAAAGTTAGTCCAAATTCACAAGTTGTGTTGTAGATGATATATGTACAGAATATACCACATGGTTAGTACATCAGTTGAGGAAAATGAGTAAATTACAAAAACATCCTGTAACTTGATTTTTGTATTATATTCATTTCATTTTCTGATAGATTAAAAAGTAACACCAATGAGAGCATTTTAAAACCCTGCCAGACTCAATTCCACCTATTTTACTCATGAACATTATCACATCATTTATTCAGAAAGTATAAATAACGACAAATAAAGATAACTAGATGAACTAGATCTAGCCAGAAGTTCTCCACCTTGCGCACCCGCTTAGGCTCCTTCCCCGCCCACCAGTAAGATGGCGTTCGAGGATCAGGCCGCCAAAGAACCTGCCTTCGACTGCCGCCCAGCTCACAAAGCATCCGACATCTATGGCCCCTCCTATAGGTGGTGAGCCCATTGGAGGGGGGACCCATGTTGCCTTTTCAGGCTGTGCCTGGGGCCACCAGGCGCTGGCCTGGCCCCAGTGACCCGCATCTGGGCGAGGGAAAAGTGTGTTCCTGTTCTTGTCAGAAGTATTTGAGCTGCTCTTTGTCTGGTCCCTAACTTAAGACATTTACACCATCCACAGTTACATAATTTAATTAACCTTGAGGCAGCATACAATTGGGATGCACAAAAAAAAAAAATCAAAGAAAATCGTAACATGATTTTACAGTAACATGTATTTTTTCTGTTAGGTAAGGAATTTAAAAATGTTTAACTTGAAGGAGTTATCCATCCGGCAGCACAGTGGAACATGGGTTAGTGCATATGCCTCACAATACGAAGGTCCTATGTTCGAAGTAAGGGACCTGAGTCTTTCTGTGTGGAGTTTGCATGTTCTCCCCGTGACTGCGTGGGTTCCCTCCGGGTACTCCGACTTCCTCCCGCCTCCAAAGACAGTGGGAAAAAGGGACAAGTGGTAGAAAATTGATTTTCTACCGCTTGTCCCTCTCAGGGTGGCTGCGTTGGTGGAGCCAAACCCAGCTGCATTCGGGCGGAAGGCAGTGTACACCCTGGAAAATTCGCCACCTCATTACAGGGCCAACACAGATAGACAGACAACACTCAAATTCACACACTAGGGCCAATTTAGCGTAGCCAATCAACCTATCCCCAGGTGCATGTCTTTGGAAATGGGAGGAAGCCGGAGTACCCGGAGGGAACCCACGCAGTCACGGGGAGAACATGCAAACTCCACACAAAAAGACCACAAGCCCGGGGATCAAACCAAAGACCTTCTTTGTGTGAGGCACACGTACACACGTTCCACCGTGCTGCTCTATAGGGGTTATGATTTATTTTCTACATTTAAAACACTTTACCCGAAAAACTTGGCGCGATTCTGCCATTATAGTCTTAAGTTGTAGTCACTTAGTTTTTTTTCCGCTATCCTCTTTTTCAGATTGTCAGAAAGCAGCTAGAAGTGTCTGTAAAACAAAATCAGCGCGCTTCTTCTACGGGGAAAAAAGATGGCGGCTGTTTACCGTAGTTGCGAGACCTAAACTTTATGAAAATGAATCTTAATATTTATCCATATATAAAGCGCACCGGGTTATAAGGCGCACTGTCAGCTTTTGAGAAAATTTGTGGTTTTTAGGTGCGCCTTATAGTGCGGAAAATACGGTAAAATAAATACTACACTGCTTCTGAAAAATCCCAGTACTTTTTTTTTTTTACGGACGTCGTTACATTGCTTGTAAGCAAGCAAAGGCGCATGTTTGTCAAAGCACACGCACAAAACACTTACAAGCAGATACAGGGTGTAGACAGAAAAAGTACAAAGAAAATGTTTTAGCTAAAAAATTAATAGTGTTGAAGCTAAAAAAAACTCATGGGTCATTCTGCAAGCAGTGCTTTAAAACATAACCTAGCGGCTAACTTCCATCCCCAGTGTTTTAGCTACTTCGAAATCACTAATCCTTGCCTCCATGGCGACAAATAAGCTATTTTTCTTACAAGTATCATCAGTGCAAAACAAGGAATAGCTAAACATGCTTCACTACACACCGTAGAAGGATACAATAGCTAACCGCTAACAGCAAGCTGGCGCTCCTGAATGTACACAAATGCCAGAAGTGGATCTACACAGAAATCGACTAACACCAAGATACCAAGTGCAATAGCCGTATATAGTTGGTACTACAGCGATCACATAGATATTGTTAATATCACAAAATTACGTTAAATATGACCAATGTATGACCCTGTAACTACTTGGTATTGGATTGATACCAAAATGAGAATTAGAATTATTACCTAAAACTAATATAGATTATCAAAACAACAGAATAATAAGTGCTTATTACATTTTAACAGAAGTTAAAACAGAAACCAGATACATCCATCTATCTATTCATTTTCTACTGCTTGTCCCTCATTATTTTGACAAAATAATAGGAGAAATGACACAGTATGTTACTGCATGCGTCAGCAGCCAAATTAGGAGCCTTTGTAACCCGTTTGCTTACTTACTACTATAAGAAACGTTGTCTAGTATGTTTACCCAACCATCCATTTTCTACCATCGCAGGGCCAATTTTAAAGCTAAAATGTTTATTTTTTTGCAATAAGAAATACATTTTCAATGCATCATAAGATGTTCTGTTAAAACAAATCCAATAATGACAAGTTATTATGGGCCCCTATATCTTAAAATGTATCAAAAAGTATCGAAACACATTTTGGTACTGGTACCAAAATATTGGTATCGGCACAACCCTAGTACCTACAAAGAGAGAGAACAACACCGTCTGGGCTTAGCAGAAAACGTATCAAAGGTCGTAGAATATATTTTTGGGTTGAGGACAGGAGGCCCCAGCTGTTTAAAGGGAAACTGCACTTTTTTGGACTTTTACCATACCATACCATACCAACTTTATTTATAAAGCCCTTTAAAAACCAGCACAGTTGGAAAAACAAAGGGCTGTACACCAAAAAGAAATAGAGGCAAAGGAGAAACTAAAAAATAATATTTAAAACAGAAATAAAAATACACATTGAAAAAGCAAATATAAATTACCCTAAGAACAATTTGTTAGATAAAAAACAGTTTAAAAGTTAAAAACAGTTAAAAAAGTTAAAAGCTAAAAACAGTTTAAAGTCTCATGCTGGGTTAAAAGCTAGTGAGTAATCATGATGAGAGACAAGAACACGTTTTTTGCTGTAGTGACATTGTTCTTGTAAAAGCGAACACTGAGGAACTGTTTACCTCGCGTAGTAACACATTGCCTTGCGACGGTATACTATGGCATCAGCCGTAAGATGGCTTCTGCGTCAGCAGCGGAAAGGCTTTTGAGTTTGTAATGCACACACAAGTAACACAAGTAGGATAGGACACAAATCTGCACACACTGAAAAACATGAACAATCATATTACAATATCTGTAAAGTATTAGCCCACATTTTATGTTTTGTTTGTACAAAGCTAGTTTGATTGTAATTGTACTAACAAGCATGACGTGCTACATGTACCATGATCAATATTATAGTGAGTTACTCGATGTATAATTGCCCGTTTGGTCCATCTGGATGTTTCCAGTTGATTTTTGGAAGGAGGGAAAAAAAGTTTCTACCACTGCAGGGTCACGTCATCTGAATTCAACAGGTACTAACTAACGCCTCCAATCATGTGCTATTTGTTAAATTGAAATTAATTCATTCTCATTTAGATGAGCATGACAAAAAACAGATTCTGACTGGCCCCGAGGCGGGCAGTTCCCGCTCCAGTTCATGTCTGCTGCGAGACGAATGTCACCGAGCAGCAACTTAAGTTTGTGGTCTATTTGCTACAGTAGACACTCCTAATTTTCGGTAGGTGAATCTTCAATTGCCGTCAGAGAAAAGTTGTATGTTTTCTATCAGTCATTACATTATACAGGTGAAACTCAAAAAATGTGAACATCATGTACAAGTCCATTAATGTCAGCAATTAACTTCAAATGTGAAACTAATATATGATATTAACTCATCACATGCAATGTGAGGTATGTCAAGCTTTTATTATCAATTTGATGATCTTGGCTTACACTTTCTGAAACCCCACATTTTCGGAGATTTTCAATTCAGGGTTTTCATAAATGATAAGCCACAATCATCAAAATTATAACCAATAAAGGCTTGACATATCTCACTTTGCATGTAATAAGTTAACATGACATGTTACTAAATGTTACATCTTATGTAATTTCCACATGATTTATTTTGTTAAATTCTACTGAAGAATATTATTTATTACATTTAGGTTTTTTTTTAAAAAGCACTTTTTTTTCTTCTATGCTACGTATGTGACCTCACTGTAGACTTTCTAAGGTCATGCGACCTCTAAACACAACAAAATTGAGGCTAATCCTTTTTTTTTCTTTTTTTCCAAATAAGAATCGATAAGAGAACTGTTAAGGAACCAAATCGTTAAGCAGAATCGAAAGTGGACTTAAAACCAGAAAAATTGAATCAATTCCCATCCCTACCCTTGCCAGATACATAGTCTTTCCGTCGATAATAACATTGTTTGACACTCTCGGCTTCCGTGTGGTCCAACGTTTCATTCTCTCTTCATGCTCGCTAGCTTCAGTTCTTCCTCCGTATTTTCAGATTCAAAGAGACAAGGTTGTGAATCCTTATTCATCCAAAAATTGTCATATTCATCATCTTTTAGGAAGTCTGCCATAATTAGAAAATACACGCATTTGTTGCCAGAAGTAGGAACATATGCATTGGTTGGTGGAAGTAGAACATGCGTTGCTATGGGCACTGAAAACATTTCGTCCAGGAAATAAGTTCCTGTAATGCTTAAAATGACTAAAATACGGTAAACATTGTACATTTTACATATTGTTATGAACGTGTCTGTTACTACATTACAATTGTACTTACAGCGTGTATATAAAACATTGATAGAGAGTTTTGAAGGTGTTTGAGGGCTTTGAAAGCAACATAGGGGACTCCCATTAGCTCTATCTTGCAAGTGTGTTTTTCATCTTTTGAATCCTAAAGATTGTGAATGATAGGCAGAATTCCCTAAAAAGTAATTGTTTTCCTTTAATATCCACTGAAGGGAGGCTCACTGTGCCAAAATTGAAAAACCTCTGTATTTGACAATACAAATACAAGAAAAAAACAAAGCCCACCAGCACAGGAACTAAAAATGCTTGTCAAATGTATTATTCTCGTAATTTGACAATATTGAAAAGTTTGTTCGAAAGCTTGTTGTGCTTTATCCCGAAAAGATTTACTTACTTGTCCCACCCAAGGTTCTCAATCTCGAAAATGAGTTGGGAGTAGTACTGTGGAGGTGGTATTGAGGAGCACTCAGGATGGCACTTTAGAACCACTTCCTGCAATAACAGAAACAATAACACCACTACATTATATTCCATGCTCCCTCTTCCCAAAAGAATCAAACATAAATAAGGCTGAACTCAATCAGCTCTCCAGCAGCTCTAGGTAAACACACTGTCATTACACTTTTCATTCATTGAACAGAACATACTGTATACTATGGGGAGGGATGGGGGGATGCAATGCATGCGACGCCGGTGAACATACTTTATCAGTATCATGCAGTATCATACTTCAAATCTCACTCCAAAAAGCTGTGCATTACAAAACATGCTCATTGTAGCCATTAACTAACAACATTAACTAACTTTGTCATTTTGATTAAAAAAAACTGCAAAACTTGTTTTATTCATATTTGTTTTATACAGTATATTGTGTCCTGAGCTATGTTTCTGATCAATTAGAGTTTATTTAATTTAATCTTTCAGTTTCAAATAGTTTAAGTCAGTCAAAAATGTTTATAGTTTAAATAAGGATACCATTTTTCTCTTGAATTTCATGCAAATTGATGCTATTTTAATCATTTTTGTTATAAACTAAAACAATGTTAATAAAGTTATTGTTTGTCGTAAGTTGATCTGTATTTCTTTCTTTTTTTTTGTTTTTACTGTTATTAAGGATACAATGTTATGCAGAGGTATACAGGTAAAAGCCAGTAAATTAGAATATTTTGAAAAACTTGATTTATTTCAGTAATTGCATTCAAAAGGTGTAACTTGTACATTATATTTATTCATTGCACACAGACTGATGCATTCAAATGTTTATTTCATTTAATTTTGATGATTTGAAGTGGCAACAAATGAAAATCCAAAATTCCGAGTGTCACAAAATTAGAATATTACTTAAGGCTAATACAAAAAAGGGATTTTTAGAAATGTTGGCCAACTGAAAAGTATGAAAATGAAAAATATGAGCATGTACAATACTCAATACTTGGTTGGAGCTCCTTTTGCCTCAATTACTGCGTTAATGCGGCGTGGCATGGAGTCGATGAGTTTCTGGCACTGCTCAGGTGTTATGAGAGCCCAGGTTGCTCTGATAGTGGCCTTCAACTCTTCTGCGTTTTTGGGTCTGGCATTCTGCATCTTCCTTTTCACAATACCCCACAGATTTTCTATGGGGCTAAGGTCAGGGGAGTTGGCGGGCCAATTTAGAACAGAAATACCATGGTCCGTAAACCAGGCACGGGTAGATTTTGCGCTGTGTGCAGGCGCCAAGTCCTGTTGGAACTTGAAATCTCCATCTCCATAGAGCAGGTCAGCAGCAGGAAGCATGAAGTGCTCTAAAACTTGCTGGTAGACGGCTGCGTTGACCCTGGATCTCAGGAAACAGAGTGGACCGACACCAGCAGATGACATGGCACCCCAAACCATCACTGATGGTGGAAACTTTACACTAGACTTCAGGCAACGTGGATCCTGTGCCTCTCCTGTCTTCCTCCAGACTCTGGGACCTCGATTTCCAAAGGAAATGCAACATTTGCATGGTTGGGTGATGGTTTGGGGTGCCATGTCATCTGCTGGTGTCGGTCCACTCTGTTTCCTGCAAAATCTACCCGTGCCTGGTTTACGGACCATGGTATTTCTGTTCTAAATTGGCCCGCCAACTCCCCTGACCTTAGCCCCATAGAAAATCTGTGGGGTATTGTGAAAAGGAAGATGCAGAATGCCAGACCCAAAAACGCAGAAGAGTTGAAGGCCACTATCAGAGCAACCTGGGCTCTCATAACACCTGAGCAGTGCCAGAAACTCATCGACTCCATGCCACGCCGCATTAACGCAGTAATTGAGGCAAAAGGAGCTCCAACCAAGTATTGAGTATTGTACATGCTCATATTTTTCATTTTCATACTTTTCAGTTGGCCAACATTTCTAAAAATCCCTTTTTTGTATTAGCCTTAAGTAATATTCTAATTTTGTGACACACGGAATTTTGGATTTTCATTTGTTGCCACTTCAAATCATCAAAATTAAATGAAATAAACATTTGAATGCATCAGTCTGTGTGCAATGAATAAATATAATGTACAAGTTACACCTTTTGAATGCAATTACTGAAATAAATCAAGTTTTTCAAAATATTCTAATTTACTGGCTTTTACCTGTATATATATATATATATATACGTTAGGTCAGGAAAAAACAGGCTATCCAATCCCTACAAGCCTGCTTCGCAGGTTTCCCTTATATATATATAATATATATATATATATATATATATATATATATATATATATATATATATATATAGGAGGCGGCATGGCGTAGTGGGTAGAGCGGCCGTGCCAGAAACCTGAGGGTGGCAGGTTCGCTCCCCACCTCTTGACATCCAAATCGCTGCCGTTGTGTCCTTGGGCAGGACACTTTACCCTTGCCCCCGGTGCCGCTCACACTGGTGAATGAATGATGAATGAATGATAAGTGGCAGCCTCGCTTCCGTCATTCTACCCCAGGGCAGCTGTGGCTACAAATGTAGCTTACCACCACCAGGTGTGAATGAATGATGGGTTCACACTTCTCTGTGAGCGCTTTGAGTATCTAATAATAGAAAAGCACTATATAAAATCTAATCCATATATATATATATATATATATATATATATATATATATATATATATATAGTCGAGGTTTCTATGGTTTATCTGTTATAGAGCGGTATGACGTCATGGGGACCACTCCCGTAACCACGCTCTTGGCAGCTCGGGGAAACCCTGATGCAGGTGGTGTTATACTGTGTATATGAGGAGCACAAAATGGCACCTATTAGGAGTCATTAGCTGGCCCTTTGTTTCGACATATTATGCAAAAGCAACTTTTCTTACCTATTGGGTCCTACTGTTGTGTATTTGGGATCTGCATAAGTCCAGAAAATGTGCGTGCATCCGCCATTGTTACCCGCATCGTAGTCAATAGTTCCTCCTTTTTCCATGACCTCTTGTGTGGGGCATTCATCCTTCGCTGTTGCCATTTCTAATACAAAGTAGTGTAAAGTTCTAACTTATATCTGTCAGTAGACTCGCTATGGAAGCACTAAATACTACCAGTACAACAAATATGACGGGGAGAGGATGCTGTCGAAGTGGAGCCACATAAAAAAGACCGCCTACAAAACGGCGCGTCCTGAAGGGGCTTTCAGAAAGCAGCTTGAATATGGTCTGTAAAACATAATCTATGCAACATTTTGACCAAAGAACCACCATTACATGTTATGTAGACCACAAAGAACGGTTTTAAATGAAGAAAAAATAAATCATAATATGACCCCTTTAATGCGCCTTTTAATCCGGTGCGCCTTTTGTATGAAAACAGACCTGAATCGATCATCGGCAGTGCGCCCTAGGGTCCGAAAAATACGGTACACGTTATTTTCATCATTAAGCAATATGTCATTTTCCTTCTTACCAAGACAGTCTTCAGTTCCAGTATGAAACTGACAAGATCAGTAGACTGGTGTAGCCTCTGCAAGAGAGAAATAAGGATTAGGCTTGAATTCTATGATCATAAAATGACATTTTTTTTTACTTATGTCAACCATTCAAATCAAACACAATTTTTGATTAATGGAGGCTGCCACCTCTTTTAATAATTAATGATAGCTTAAAGGCTGCAAACATAATGAACTTTGCAGCTTGAGGTGAAATATCAATCTCATGCAAATAACCCCGAGGGTCCACATAACAAATAGACATTTTCCAGGTGGCGTTAATTAAACCGTGAAAAATATGTTCCTCTTATGAGTGAAGCATGCCTGATGGTTGGAAGAGAACAATACCAAGTATGATACAGTCAACACAAAAGAGGTACCAAAAGATTACCTGTTTCACTGTGTGTTCATACCCACGCAACAGGTGTTTTAACTTCCAACAGCAATGCAGCCTGCAAGAACCAGAATGTACAGTTAACAGTTACTACTACTAACATGATGTGAGTGTATATAAATTACTGTGGCAAAACTTTTATCCAGATCAGACTAATATAACTGATTTGTCCTTAGCCTATGTCCCACCTACTTACAAAGTTAGGTGCTGGGTTTTGTGCAATCCCGTCTGCCCTACTATTTCTTTTTACAACTGTGTAAAAATGACTCTTGTAAAAATGGTAAACAAAACAATAGAACTTTTGCACAATATCGTATTGTATTGCGCGTTAGTGTGTGGGTATACAACATATCTCTAACAATTTTCAAAAACAAGAATTGGTTGCACAAGTTTGAATTTATTTAGAGTTCTCTGTAATTTACATAAGGTCCAAATTATGTAAATTACTGTATGATCCAAATACTGTGTACACATACACTCTCACTAATACGACTTTAACTAATAATATTTAAAGGGGCTGTTTGCAACGTTTACACGGATGCCGAGACACTGTCTTTCCAATGGTGTTTAAGCATTATATCCCCCCCTCTTACGGCTTTAGTAGGTAATAGAGTTGTACGGTATACCGGTATTGGTATACTACCGCGATACTAATGAATTATATTCGGTAGTATACCGCCTCTAAAAAGTACCGGGCCAAACACCACCCTGCCCCCCCACCGTTGTCACGTCGTGTCATTGTTGGTTTTACGAGCAGAGAAGCATGTTCGACAGCGAACAATCACGGAGTACTTACAAGCCAACACGGTGTGTAGACAAAAAAGGAAGAACGGACGCATTTTGGCTTAAAAACTAACGGTAAAGGTGAAGCTATAACACTGAAACGCCCTCAGGAAGAGGTGTTTTAAAACATGGCTAGCTAGCTAGCGGCTAAAGTCCTGCCGCAGTCTGCAGTGTTTTAGCAACTTCTAAATCACTAATCCTCGCCTCCATGGCGACAAATAAAGTAGGTTTCTTACAAGTATCATCCGTGCAGGACGAGGAATAGCTAAACATGCTTTACACACTGTAGCTCACCAGCATCAAAATTTAAACAAATGCCATGGGTGGATCTACACCTGACATCCACTGTAATGATACAAAGTACAGGAGCGTATCTCTTCGATACTACTATGATTACATCTATATTTTTTATCGTCACAAAATCTTTTTTTTTTTTTTTTTTTAATGTATATCATTTAAACTCAGGAAATATGTCCCTGCACACATGAGGACTTTGAATATGACCAATGTATGATCCTGTAACGACTTGATATCGGATTGATACCTAAATGTGTGGTATCATCCAAAACTAATGTAAAGTATCAAACAACAGAAGAATAAGTGATTGTTACATTTTAACAAAAGTGTAGATAGAACATGTTAAAACAGAAAGTAAGCAAATATTAACATTAAATAGTAGATTAATAATTCATTTTCTACCACTTGTCCTTATTAATTTATATAAAATAATAGAATGGAAAAAGACACAATATGTTACTGCATATGTCAGCAGACTAATTAGGAGCGTTTGTTTGCTTACTTACTACTAAAAGAAAAGTTGTCTTGTATGTTCACTATTTTATTTAAGGACAAACTTGCAATAAGAAACATATGTTTGATGTACAATAAGATGTTTTGTTAAAATAAAGCCAATAATGCAATTGTTGTGGTCCCTTTATTTAGAAAAGCATCGAAAAGTACCGAAAAGTATCGAAATACATTTTGGTACCGGTCCCAAAATATTGGTATCGGGGCAACACTAGTAGGTAATGACGTAAACTCTGCTTTGTATGTTGTTAGTTAACTACAGCAATTTAGCTAAGTTTCTCTACTAAAATGAGCTATCATTTTTTGTGTAGCCTACCAGAACAACGTGACTGCAAATTATCAGTTGCTTCTCTGGGACTGCTTTTGTGTATGTATGTTGGAGACAGCAGTGAGTGACAAGCCTAAACGCCAGACAAATTCCTCAGACCGACGAGCAATTTCTAGTCAATAGGTAATTGTGAAATATATAGACATTTTAAAAATATACATATTAGGGCTGCAACTAATGACTATCTTAACAATTAGTCATCTAATCGGATTATAAAGTGTACATATATTTAGAGGTTCTAATTTACAATCGACTTTTACATTCAGCTTGAGATTTTTTAGGCATGTGCTTACGAACAACAAAGATGACTAATTCATTAATGAATATTTATACTGTAACTATTCTGCTCTTTAGGCTGTTACAAAATAAAAATAACTATTACACTTTTGTTAATTTAAAAGTGAGGACAGGCAAAGTGCTCCAAAAAAGTAGCATTTTTATGTAAAAAAAAAAAAAAAAAAGGAGTTAAAATAGCAGAAATAACAACAAATGATGAAACATCACAAGTATCTAACTTCCTCAAAAAGAAAAAATCATTTTATGATTGTTTTAAAGAGGTGCACACAGGTACATTATTGGTTATTGAATAACTCCTGGCATTTTTAGCAATTGAATATTCTTAATGTATATATTTGTATGATTGATTAATTCTTAACATTTTAGCTCTCTATAAATTGTATGTTTAATCTTATGATACCTGCGCATCGATGTGTGTGTGCGTGTGTGTGTGTTTAACATGTGTCATTACGCCTTTCTTCATTGCATTGCAAATTGTTCACTGCATTGCAAATTGACGCTGCTTTCAAAAATACTTGAATTGAATTGAACAAAGGCTGACTTTGGCAAAAATTATAGTTAAATAGTTATACTTAATTTAAAGTTAATTATACATACAACTTTGTCTCTCATTTGTTAGCTAGTTAGCAAGGGCGCATTTTAGTTTAAAAATTAAAGATAAAAGTAAGGTTAAAACACTGACATGCCCTCAGGAAGAGGTGTTTTAAAACATGGTTAGCCAGCTAGCGTTTAACGTCCATCCGCAGTTGGCAGTATTTTAGCTACAAACCCCGTTTCCATATGAGTTGGGAAATTGTGTTAGATGTAAATATAAACGGAATACAATGATTTGCAAATCCTTTTCAACCCATATTCAATTGAATGCACTACAAAGACAAGATATTTGATGTTCAAACTCATAAACTTTTTTTTTTTTTGCAAATAATAATTAACTTAGAATTTCATGGCTGCAACATATGCCAAAGTAGTTGGGAAAGGGCATGTTCACCACTGTGTTACATGGCCTTTCCTTTTAACAACACTCAGTAAACGTTTGGGAACTGAGGAGACACATTTTTTAAGCTTCTCAGGTGGAATTCTTTCCCATTCTTGCTTAATGTACAGCTTAAGTTGTTCAACAGTCCGGGGGTCTCCGTTGTGGTATTTTAGGCTTCATAATGCGCCACACATTTTCAATGGGAGACAGGTCTGGACTACAGGCAGGCCAGTCTAGTACCTGCACTTTTTTACTATGAAGCCACGTTGATGTAACACGTGGCTTGGCATTGTCTTGCTGAAATAAGCAGGGGTGTCCATGGTAACGTTGCTTGGATGGCAACATATGTTGCTCCAAACCCTGTATGTACCTTTCAGCATTAATGGCGCCTACACAGATGTGTAAGTTACCCATGTCTTGGGCACTAATACACTCTCATACCATCACAGATGCTGGCTTTTCAACTTTGCGCCTATAACAATCCGGATGGTTCTTTTCCTCTTTGGTCCGGAGGACACGACGTCCACAGTTTCCAAAAACAATTTGAAATGTGGACTCGTCAGACCACAGAACACTTTTCCACTTTGTATCAGTCCATCTTAGATGAGCTCAGGCCCAGCGAAGCCGACGGCGTTTTTGGGTGTTAAATGGTTTTCGCCTTGCATAGGAGAGTTTTAACTTGCACTTGCAGATGTAGCGACCAACTATAGTTACTGACAGTGGGTTTCTGAAGTGTTCCTGAGCCCATGCGGTGATATCCTTTACACACTGATGTCACTTGTTGATGCAGTACAGCCTGAGGGATCGAAGGTCACGGGCTTAGCTGCTTACGTGCAGTGATTTCTCCAGATTCTCTGAACCCTTTGATGATATTACGGACCATAGATGGGGAAATCCCTAAATTCCTTGCAATAGCTGGTTGAGAAAGGTTTTTCTTAAACTGTTCAACAATTTGCCCATGCTATTGTTGACAAAGTGGTGACTCTCACCCCATCCTTGTTTGTGAATGACTGAGCATTTCATGGAATCTACTTGTATACCCAATCATGGCACCCACCTGTTCCCAATTTGCCTGTTCACCTGTGGGATGTTCCAAATAAGTGTTTGATGAGCATTCCTCAACTTTATCAGTATTTATTGCCACCTTTCCCAACTTCTTTGTCACATGTTGCTGGCATCAAATTCTAAAGTTAATGATTATTTGCACAAAAAAAAAAGTTTATCATTTTGAACATCAAATATGTTGTCTTTGTAGCATATTCAATTGAATATGGGTTGAAAATGATTTGCAAATCATTGTATTCCGTTTATATTTACCATAACGGAGACCCCGGACTGTTGAACAACTTAAGCTGTACATCAAGCAAGAATGGGAAAGAACTCCACCTGAGATGCTTAAAAAATGTGTCTACTCAGTCCCCAAACGTTTACTGAGTGTTGTTAAAAGGAAAGGCCATGTAACACAGTGGCGAACATGCCCTTTCCCAACTACTTTGGCATGTGTTGCAGCCATGAAATTCTAAGTTAATTATTATTTGCAAAAAAAAAAAAAAGTTTATGAGTTTGAACATCAAATTTGTTGTCTTTGTAGTGCATTCAACTGAATATGGGTTCAAAAGGATTTGCAAATCATTGTATTCCGTTTATATTTACATCTAACACAATTTGCCAACTCATATGGAAATGGGGTTTGTACATGAAACACAGTGTTCTTATCTACAATGTTTCTTCTACAAAGGAAAACATTTTGAATGTGTTGGTTTTTTTTAAATAAAATTGGTTAAAAGACTTCAGTATACTTCTTGAAAATTTTAAGCACATATAAAAATACCACGATAATAATGATAACCTTAATAATTTTGGTTCCAATAATTGTGATAAGAAATTTTCATACCGTGACATCCCTAGCCGTGACGTGTTTATATGTGCTTACGGTGCTGGATGTGTTTTTTAAGATGTCAAACTAGCCCCCCTCAGAGAGGATCGTTTGGGAGCAGCTTACCCCCCTCTTCCTTATGTTTACCTTTACTACACCAGGGGGCGACCCATAAGTCTTCCTGTCCTGTATTCCCCTGTAACTGTATATTGTATGTCTGCACTTGGAATGTCGTACTAGAAATTCATTGTGTTGCATTTTTTAAGTGCAATGACAATACAATGCAATTATATTATATAATTTTTTTAACAGAACAAAATTTACTTAAAATAACAAGTGTATTTTTACCCACACCAAACTGTAGAAAGTAATAACTAATAATAATGAACTTTTTTTGGTTTAACTTGTGGCGGCCATCATAAGTAAATGAATATAATGGGAAACACTAAATGAGTGCTGTCAAAAAACTTTTTTTTGCTGCCGACGATATCAGCTGCAAAAAATCTTGACCACTAAACAAAAGTTTATAGAGCTTGGTCTCATCAAATTAAATGACAATCTGGAACCTTCAGCACCACTTAGAAGTGGCCCGCCAGACAAAAATTAATGTATGGGAAACACTGCACAAATGCACACACGTCCACACAAAAACTTCAGCATTAGTTAATTCATACTTGGCCTTTTTGAGATGGCGATCTGGCGGCAGCTGTACTCTCAGTCTGAAGTATTTCTCCTGTGTAAAAAATATAATGGAAAAGTTGCATTGACCACTTTTATGTCCATACACATATTTGTCATCTTCAATGTCATTGTTGTTAACCATTAGTGTTCAGTTTTTTGTTGTTGTTGCTTGAGACGTATGTTTTTTACAACTATCGTTTGAGGAAATTTTGTCAACTGTTGTGAGAGGGAGCTTATATTTTTACTTCATATAAATGTAAGTTATAATAACCAGCAATTACTGGGTTGCAAGTACATACATGACCTAGAGGCCCTTCTGAGATGCACTTGGAGGTGCATCTCCAGTATGGTTACTGTTTATTTACCTTTTACATATTTGGACGTATTCTGAGATTAGAGTGAAAAATATAAAAGCCAAATATCATGAAAAATATCTGAGTGGTTGATGAGGTGGCGACCTGTCTTTTGGGACCCCAAAAAGGGACAAGCGGTAAAAATGAATTGTATATATATATATATATATATATATATATATATATATATATATATATACACACACATATATACATACACACACGTGTGCTTGGATATGAATTGCTCAACGTTAAGTTTAGTTACTTGTGCTATAAGCAGCACAAACGCTGTGTGGTTATACAAGAGTACTGCCTCGCTACAGCAAAATATAAAAGTACTGGTGTTGTGACATCGACATTTTTTACGACACATAAAGTTTGGAAATTGAGAACTTTTACCAGGATGGGGGGGAATATTAACAACTCTATTAATTAATTTAGCCTCTCTACATGTTCATACTAGTAGTCATTTTTACCTGGACGGTGATGAATCCATCATATACCGTTTTCTCCACGTTGAGAGGTAAGAGCAGCGGGTTGTCTTTCACCAGTTCAGACGCCATCATGCTAACTTCAGTCATACGTAAAACTTAAGGCTGCTCTTAGCAAACCTTAGCAGTAGCACGATGTCAACACAGCTTGCATTACGAGGACTTTCAACCTCCGCCTCCCGCCATGAGCGTCAAAAGAGATACGTCACCGAGGTGCGTTCAGGAACTCTCGAACGAAAATCTTTTTTTGCTCAAGTCAAGTCAACCAGCCTGACTCGTGTACTAGCTAGTTCCTTTTCCTGTCGGGTTTTTTTCCAAGCTATTATCAACAGCTGCCTTGTAACAAATGACAGGCATAATGTGTTCTATCATGATGGGAATATTTTCATTGATGTATTATTTCACCTAAATAGTTGTAACATGTTTTGGTTTATTTGTATATTTCGGCAAGTTATCACTGAACACGTGTGGATTTATGTCTGTAAAGTACTTATTTTATTTGTATCACAATATTGAGCTTGTATTTTTAAGGTTGGTAGATGTTGCGTTGTCAGTAGTGTTGCCAACTCCCTGAAAAAAAATAAGGGACACCTTGACCTAATTTATTTTGGCCTCTTTTATTTGTGTGAAGAGAGTGGTATCCTAACTGGACTCTTATTGTTTGTTGTTGCTTCCATGCAACCTTTGTGGATTACATTACCTGATGACTGATAATCTACACACACATCCTTGTATACTATTTGACTCCAACCAGAACTTAATTACATGCACAGGTTTTGGACTAATACGAATAAATGGGAAACAAATTGTTCAATAATTATTTTTTGTGTAAAAAACCCTAAACTAACAGAATAAAATAAATACTTTATTGTCTGAAATAGACACGTTCCTGCTTAATTTAAGAGAATACAAATAAACATGTATTTATTTTACAGAAGTCTGGCCTAATTAAATTAAAAACCGGAGAGAAGGAACCGGGGTGGACGGGAGGGACATGCATGCCCCCGTCTCCGCCTATGATGGAGAAAGACGCATTTGTCCCACCCAACAAATATGCCGCAGAAGTATAGGTGCTTTTATTTTGAAAGCGCAACACGGCGTCATGTGACTTCCTTCCCAGAGCTGAGTATTGGCGCGGGAGAGAGTAATTTCTGGCTGTACTCTTCCTGTCGCTGTGTGCGGGTAAGTGCCTATACCGCAGGCGCCAGATCAGCAGCGGTACCGACGTGAAAGACCCTTAAAGGCTCCACGCTAACCCCCCTCACAGCGTGTGGTGGAGTCTCGCAGCCTGTCACTCCTTGATCGGTACCGAAAAACACGATTGGGAGAAGACTACGTCACTTCCGTCAACTTGCTTTACTTCTGTTGTGATCGTGCCCGCCGCCACAGTTACCACCGTTTTCTTTTTTGTCATCCTTATTTAAATAACAATGTCAAAAAAAAAAGAATACGTTACTTAAGCATACAATATTTATTTTGAAACAGTACAGATGAAAGAAGTCAACCTTTTTTACTACTTTATTTACATCAAAGACATCAATTCACAATACTGATCATTTAAAAGTCTACTTTTTGTTAGGCCGCAGATATAGGTCTAAGTTACAGTAAGTGCCTTGTTTTAAAAATATCAACATTTTAAAAAATACATTCAAAGTGTATCAGGCATTTAACGATGGAAGGTCATTAGTACGGAGCCCCTAAAGGGACATGGAGGGAAAAAAATGTTTTGCAAAAGTATTGCGAGATCTCGCAAAAGTTTTTTTTCCTATGTCAGTGAACCGGAAGTAAAACAGACACAGCGATGGTAAACCAAAGTGAAACAGACAAAGCGATGGAGCAGCCTACCCATCATCCATGGGAGAAATGTATTGATTTCTATTTTAGTATTGGCCTAACACAGTGTTTTTCAACCACTGTGCCGCGGCACACTAGTGTGCCGTGGGAGATGATGTCATTTCACCTACTTGGGTTAAAAATATTTTTTGCACACAAGTAATTATTAATCCGTAAATGATGTGTTGTTGAGTGTCTCTGCTGTCTAGAGCTCGGCAGAGTAACCGTATAATACTCTTCCATATCAGTAGGTGGCAGCAGGTAGCTAATTGCTTTGTAGATGTCGAAAACACGTCGTGTCATGATCACAATATGCAGACGACAGCGGAAGGCAGGGTGCAGGTAAAAAGGTATCTTATACTTAAACCAAAAATAAACAAAAGGCAAGTGCTGCTAAGAAAAGGCATTGAAGCTTAGGCATGGCTATGCAAAACAAAACTAACACTGAACCGGCTGCAAAGTAAACAAGACACAAAAATGATGGACGACAGCAAAGACTTACTGTGGAGCAAAGATGGCGTCCACAAAGTACACCCGAACATGACATGACAATCAACAATGTCCACACAAAGCACAATTTAAATAGTCTGGATTGCGAAAACAAAGCAGATGTGGGGAATAGCGCTCAAGGAAGACATGAAACTGCTACAGGAAAATACCAACAAAACAGGAAAAATCACCAAAATAGGAGCGCAAGACAAGGACTAAAACACTACACACAGAAAAACAGCAAAAAACTCCAACTAAGTCACGATGTGATGTGACAGGTGGTGACAGTACTTAGAGACAAGAGCTATAGTGATGCATGCTTGGTTATGGTTTAAAGTCATATCCAACAATTGCGACAACGACTTTTTATTGTCAATATCGACTGCTGAGTTTCGTTTTTTATTGATTTCTGTTGGTGGCGTGCCTCAGGATTCCTTCAATGAAAAAAATGTGCCTTGGCTCAAAAAAGGTTGAAAAACACTGGCCTAACATATAAAGACATCAAATCGTATTATGGTCCCACAACAGAGCACAGAAGATGGGTAGGCTCCAGCATGCTCCTGCTCCTCCATCGCTGTGTCTGTTTCACTTCCGGTTCATTGACATAGGAAAAAAACCTTTTGCGAGATCTCGTAAAAAGTATTGCAAGATCTTGCAAAAGTATTGCAAGATCTTGCAAAACATCCATATCCCTTTAGGGGATCCGTACATTAATGCCCCCGTGCAGAAGAGGGAAAGTGGTTGAAAATGTAGCGATAATACTCCCTGATTTTTTTCAAGTCAACTCCTATGGAAGCATTATTGTAGCAAAATTATTTTCAATAATGCTTCCATACACCCCTTGTTCATATTTGTATTCATGTTCCCTTTTACAACTTGGTAATTATTTTATACAAAACAATAAAACCTTCAAATGTCACAGAACATGACGTCGCGAGGCCCCGTCGTAAATAAAAATTGCAAGTCCAAGAAGTGGCGTCGTCTTCGCGCGTGCGTAGACGGATCGTGTAGAGACAGCCCATTATGGCATCTCTAGTGTGCAGCTGAGATAGGCTTCAGCCACCGCAGCGACCCAGAGAGGGACAAGCGGTATGAAATGTATGGATGGATGGATGGGTAGTGTTGGGTGTTGCATTCAGGTGCGCTCCGAACACAGAGCGTTGTGTTGTTTTGCATTAGGGTATTTTGTTTGCTGTTTATCTGCTTTTGCTTTGCATTTTTTCATTTGTGTGATTATTAGGATTTCATGTCACTATTTTTAAATCATGTTATAACTGTAGTAATAAAATAAAATAAAGTGTGTTTTATTGTATTCAGCTCACTGTCTTGTTTTGTGTGTAAACCTGATGCGGCCTTAACACTAAACTCATACTGTTTGGGGTCCATTTTATCCCTAGTGGCGTTGTCAGCTTTCGCTTCATTTAAATATTAAAAATTGAAGTTTTGAATTTAACGGCTCCTGACACATTTAGAAACCATGTCTCTTGAGTGATGTCAACTTAATTCTGGCATGGTCACTTGTCCAATATTTAATTGCTAACTTAGTTAGTGTTACCAAGTAACATCAACAGTAGCTAAAATGTTTTGTCATTCCCTTCCAGATAGCAAAATGCCACCACTAAAAAAATGAATGAAACAGCAGTAGGATTTACTAATTTTATTTTAATTAGTAACAGTTACACGGCAGCACAATGACAACACTTACACTTGACCATTTATCAACATGTATAAAATGATATCAGTTATGATGTGCAAATATGTCTTACAGTAGTAATGATAATAATGAAGTGAGTGAGGTAAGTGAAGTAATGAAGGGTGGAGATACCAGGAAGCTAAAGTGATGTCATGAATGCATGTGTAAAACATATATTATTAAAGAAATTTTAACATGAGAATAATTAGGGCAGCACGGTGAACCAGGGGTTGGTCCTGAAGAAGGTCCTGTGTTCGATACCCAGGTTCTGGGGTTTTCTGTGTGGAGTTTGCATGTTCTCCCCATCACTGCGTGGGTTCCCTCTGGGTAATCCGGCTTCCTCCCACCTCCAAAGACATGCACCTGGGGATAGGTTGATTGGCAACACTAAATGATCCCGAGTTTGTGAATGTGAGTGTGAATGTTGTCTTGTCTATCTGTGTTGGCCCTGTGATGTCCAGGGTGGACCCCACCTTCCACCCAAATGCAGCTGGGATAGGCTCCAGTCACAGGCAAGCGATAGAAAATGGATGGAGGAGAGTAACTAATAAAGTCAGGGAAGTTAAGGGAGTATCAGGTGGAGCTTCAGGGTGTAAGAAAATATTTAAATAAATGATAAATGGGTTATACTTGTATAGCGCTTTTCTACCTTCAAGGTACTCAAAGCGCTTTGACAGTATTACCACATTCACCCATTCACACACACATTCACACACTGATGACGGGAGCTGCCATGCAAGGCGCTAACCAGCAGCCATCAGGAGCAAGGGGTGAAGTGTCTTGCCCAAGGACACAACGGACGTGACTAGGATGGTAGAAGGTGGGGATTGAACCCCAGTAACCAGCAACACTCCGATTGCTGGCACGGCCACTCTACCAACTTCGCCACGCCGTACCCACATAATCCTATTATTGATAATAAGAAAGGAGATCAGCCTTTACTGATGTCAAGTACATTTTTTGAAAGATACATTTAATTTATCATGATAATTACTTAATTATGTCTACCATACTAGGGTTTGGGTTATGTTTTTTGCTGGACTATATGTAATGCTGTCTGTTGTGAGGAACATCACAGGCTTGAGGCAGGGAGTCAAAGTAAAGGAGAGACAGGCGCAAACTGACAGGTAAAAAAGAGTAACATAACAGATGGATGATGGAGCAGCAGCAGAGCTACGTCCGGATGCTCTCTGTGGACTATAGCTCTGCCTTCAATACAATAATCCCGGACAGACTCTGCAATAAACTGGACACTCTTGGCCTCCCCCCTCTCACAAACGCCTGGATAAGGGACTTCCTAACGGACCGACCCCAGAATGTGAGACTTGGCCCGCACCTCTCATCCCCCCGCACGCTGAGCATCGGCTCCCCACAGGGCTGTGTGCTGAGCCCCCTCCTCTACTGCCTTTACACCCATGACTGCAGTCCGGCCCACAGTGACAACCTTACCGTCAAGTTCGCCGACGATACCACAGTGGTCGGGCTCATCTCCAGGGGTGACGAGGCTGCCTACAGAGAGGAGGTCCTGAAGCTGACGGCCTGGTCTTCGGAGAACAACCTCGCTCTCAACACCAGCAAGACCAGAGAGATCATCGTCGACTTCAGGAGGAGCAGCACCGACCCTGCCCCCCTCTACATCAACGGCGAGCGTGTAGAGAGGGTCCACACCTTCAGGTACCTTGGAGTCCACATCTCTAATGACTTCTCCTGGACAGTCAACACCACATCAATCGTCAAGAAGGCTCAGCAGCGGCTACACTTCCTTAGAGTCCTCGGGAAGTACAACCTGAAGCCTGACCTGCTGCTGACCTTCTACCGCTCGTCCATCGAGAGCCTGCTGACCTACTGTATTACGGTATGGTACGGCAGCTGCACTGCAGCAGACAGGGAGAGGCTGCAAAGAGTGGTCAAGACGGCTCAGAAGATCATCGGCCGCCCTCTCCCCTCTCTGACGGACATCTACACCTCCCGCTGCCTCAACAGAGCCAGTGCCATCATCAAGGACAGCACCCACCCTGGCTCTGACCTGTTCCACCTGCTGCCCTCTGGGAAGCGCTACAGGTGCATTAAAACCAAAACAAACAGGCTAAAGAACAGCTTCTACCCCAGGGCCATAACCATCCTGAACGGACTGCCCCATTGTCCCTCATAACTGCCTTCTCTTCGGTGCAATAACCCATTCCACCAACCACCCTGTTTTTGTTTTGTTTTTTCATGTATATATTCATTTCACACCATATTCATTGCACTTCTACATTTTTTATATTTCTATATATTTGCACATTTTTTTTCTAGCATGCACACATCGCACTGAATGGAATGGCCTCAATCTCGTTACCTTGCGTAATGACAATAAAGCTGATTCTGATTCTTCTGATGATATTTTAAAAGTCCAGTGACGTGCGGTGAGGTTCATGGCTGGTGAGGCACTGACTTCATCACAGTCAGATTTACAAACATATGAACCCTAAAGAATATCTTATTCACCATTTGATTGGCAGCAGTTAACAGGTTATGTTTAAAAGCTCATACCGGCATTCTTCCCTGCTTGGCACTCAGCATCAAGGGTTGGAATTGGGGGTTAAATCATCAAAAATTATTCCCGGGTGCGGCGCTGCTGCTGCCCACTGCTACCCTCACCTCCCAGGGGGTGAACAAGGTGATGGGTCAAATGCAGAGGACAAATTTCACCACACCTAGTGTGTGTGACAATCATTGGTACTTTAACTTAACTTTAACTTTACACATACAAACTGTAGCACACAAAAAAGCACATTTAATAAAAAAAACATTATTATGGTCTTACCTTTACTTATAAATTAGGTCCATGCGCAGCTCCTTTTGAACAAAAGCATCGATAACTTGTTTATAGAAGTCTTCCTTATCTTTCTTCAGTTTTAAAAGTCTCTCTGTCTCGATGGAGATCTTCCTTTAAGTATTACCTCCTGCTTCGATTGAAAGTCCAGTTTAGAAAACTGTTTTATTTTAGATACGTAATCCTCCATGTTAAAAGTCCAGGCGAGAGGAAAAAATAAACGATCGCTGCTAACTGTTGCTGCTTGTTGTCACTTCTTCTGCAGCCGAGTAGTCGCATGAATGATCTCTGGGATCACTACCGCCCTCTACCACCAGGAGGCGGGATTACTGCGAGCCTCACACAGTGCGTCTTCGCAGAAGCTTTATGATTGCTCAGCACAAGAAATACGTTACACACATACAGTTGTTGACAAAATACACTCTACATTATATACCTCAGCTAACTAAACTATGGAAATATATAATATAATTCATATAGCAATACGGTCTCACTGCACAGCACCGCCTCACCTGCCTCCCTTGACTGCACGTCACTGTAAAAGTCTGTATTTATATATATATATGTATGTATATATATATATATATATATATATATATATATATATATATATATATATATATATATATATATATATATATATATATATATATATATATATATATATATGGGAAGCACGGTGGCAGAGGGGTTAGTGCATCTGCCTCACAATACGAAGGTCCTGAGTAGTCCTGAGTTCAATCCTGGGCTAGGGATCTTTCTGTGTGGAGTTTGCATGTTCTCCCCATGACTGCGTGGGTTCCCTCCGGGTACTCCTGCTTCCTCCCACCTCCAAAGACAAGCACCTGGGGATAGGTTGATTGGCAACACTAAATTGGCCCTAGTGTGTGAATGTCAGTGTGAATGTTGTCTGTCTATCTGTGTTGGCCCTGCGATGAGGTTGTGACTTGTCCAGGGTGTACCCCGCCTTCCGCCCGATTGTAGCTGAGATAGGCTCCAGCGCCTCCCGCGACCCCGAAGGGAATAAGCGGTAGAAAATGGATGGATGGATGGATATATATATATATATATATATATATATATATATATATATATATATATATAAATAAATAAATAGTACAAAACAGAATAAATTCAGTGGCAGCTTTATGATAGAGCAGGTCACCAATTTGAATCGCTATGGGAACTACCTTTACAAAAAGAGAGGTGCTGCCTCATGAAATGTTTACAATGAAAACACAACAACAAATATATCTATAGCCAATATTTCAGAATAATTTCCACCAACAGAATAATATTTTTGTAAATTAAATTATCCTGATCTACATCTTATCGTATAACTCAGTGTTTCTTAACCATAGGGCCAAGGCCCTTTTTTGGGCTGCGAGCGCCCCCTCGAGGGCCGCCAAAAAATATTTGTTTCTCAGCTGTGGGCTTTTGACCGTTACTCAGCTGTAGTACACTTTTCCACCACTTGTGGAAGTAATGACAGTATCACTTTAACACAAGTCTGGAGCTGAAGTCATAGAGAAGTTTAAGGGCAAGAATTATGACTTAAGTGGTGAAGCTTTATTTTCATTTGCACTTACATTTTAATGACAGTTTATTTAAAAAATGAATTATTATTACAACATAATATTTAATATTAGTTTGAACTTATTTTATCACTGCATAATTGTATGTAAATTTAATTTTCATCAGATTTTTATGAGTCCTTTCTTTTTCAGTACATTTGATTAGTATTTATTTTGTAATCAGCCTGATCTACGCCTTGATAAAAATGTTTGTGATTAACACATTCTTTCATATCGTTTGACAAGGTATATCCTGTTAAACGGTAAATAGGTTAGATATAATCATTGAATACGATTAAAATCAAGCTAAAGATTACTTACTCAGTGTAAATATTTCTGTTTTTGAAAAGTTGGGCTCATAGGTCAAAAGGGTTAAAACCCTTGGTATAACTTATACTAGTGATTGTTTCCTTGATTTGAAAAAAAAATAGTTAAAAAAAATCTAGCTTTAATAACGAGGCAGTATTTCGAACGGCTCTTGGAAAGGAACGGCTCATCAAAATCTAATCTCTCGTATCATATTCCTTTCAAACAAAAAAAAAGACAAAGAAAAAATCAGGTGGACCAGCTCTACAAGGTGTCACTTATTATTTTTTCAGGGAGTTGGCAACCCGAATCGGGTGGCACGCACATTCACAGTAGGCAATTGCAGACTCTAGATTTGCATCTTCATAAAATACGGCACAAACGGTTCACAACAGGTAATCTGTTCTCTTAGTTTACTAAAGAAAGCCGTTCAAAAGATTGTATTACTTCGTGAACGTCACGTCTATTTTATACTATCTGAAAAGGCTGAATGGAGGCAACTGGACTCTTATTCAGAAGACTCCATTGACCTCAATCAAACCTTATATGATCTAATGACTAACGATCTACACAAACATATTTTATACTATTTGACTTCATCCAAAATTGAATTATATGTGCAAGTTTTGGATTAACACAAATGGGAAATAAATTGTTCAATAATCAATGTTTTTTTGTGCAAAATAACAAAATTAACACATTAAAACAAAACAAAAATCCTAAATAGAAATATTTCCTGCCTAACTTAACATAATACAAATAAACATATTTCTTAAACACACATCTCTCTTGCTTAACAGTATACATTTAGTGTGCAGCTTTATGATAGAGAAGAGATCTCCAACTGTCATCAATACTTAAATGACTGGCTAAATTTAAATCAAATCACCTGTGACCATGGTCTTTATGCTATATTGTGATCATTTGTCATTAAATTAATGCATAATGTCAGAATGTAACACTAATAAAACAATCAAGAGTTGCAGAAAATATAATTTGACTCTTTGGTGAGGTACTGCATTACCAGCTAACTATTGGAGACCCACGTGGTGTCACTATCATAAATTGTAGTGTGAATATTATATAGCCGGACACACTGTGTATGTTTAAAAACTTAGATACGCAACTAGTGTTTTGAAGACAAGACATCATTATTACAAACCACGTTTCCATATGAGTTGGGAAATTGTGTTAGATGTAAATATATATATAGTTGAATATGCTACAAAGACAACATATTTGATGTTCAAACTGATAAACTTTTTTTTTTTTGCAAATAATCATTAACTTTAGAATTTGATGCCAGCAACATGTGACAATGAAGTTGGGAAAGGTGGCAATAAATACTGATAAAGTTGAGGAATACTCATCAAACACTTTTTTGGAACATCCCACAGGTGAACAGGCAAATTGGGAACAGGTGGGTGCCATGATTGGGTATAAAAGTAGATTCCATGAAATGCTCAGTCATTCACAAACAAGGATGGGGCGAGGGTCACCACTTTGTCAACAAATGCGTGAGCAAATTGTTGAACAGTTTAAGAAAAACCTTTCTCAACCAGCTATTGCAAGGAATTTAGAGATTTCACCATCTACGGTCCGTAATATCATCAAAGGGTTCAGAGAATCTGGAGAAATCACTGCATGTAAGCAGCTAATCCAGTGACCTTCGATCTCTCATGCTGTACTGCATCAACAAGCGACATCAGTGTGTAAAGGATATCACCACATGGGCTCAGGAACACTTCAGAAACCCACTGTCAGTAACTACAGTTGGTCGCTACATCTGTAAGTGCAAGTTAAAACTCTCCTATGTAAGGCGAAAACCGTTTATCAACAACACCCAGAAACGCCGTCGGCTTTGCTGGGTCTGAGCTCATCTAAGATGGACTGATACAAAATGGAAAAGTGTTCTGTGGTCTGACGAGTCCACATTTCAAATTGTTTTTGGAAACTGTGGACGTCGTGTCCTCCGGACCAAAGAGGAACAGAACCTTTCGGATTGTTATAGGCGCAAAATGTAAAAGCCAGCATCTGTGATGGTATGGGGGTGTATTAGTGCCCAAGACATGGGTAACTTACACATCTGTGAAGGCGCCATTAATGCTGAAAGGTACATACAGGCTTTGGAGCAACATATGTTGCCATCCAAGCAACGTTACCATGGACACCCCTGCTTATTTCAGCAAGACAATGCCAAGCCACGTGTTACATCAGCGTGGTTTCGTAGTAAAAGAGTGCGGGTACTAAACTGGCCTGCCTGTAGTCCAGACCTGTCTCCCATTGAAAATGTGTGGCGCATTATGAAGCCTAAAATACCACAACGGAGACCCCGGACTGTTGAACAACTTAAGCTGTACATCAAGCAAGAATGGGAAAGAATTCCACCTGAGATGCTTAAAAAATGTGTCTCCTCAGTTCCCAATCGTTTATTGAGTGTTGTTAAAAGAAAAGGTGATGTAACACAGTGGTGAACATCCCCTTTCCCAATTACTTTGGCACGTGTTGCAGACATGAAATTCTAAGTTAATTATTATTTGCAAAAAAAAATTAAGTTTATGAGTTTGAACATCAAATATCTTGTCTTTGTAGTGCATTCAATTGAATATGGGTTGAAAAGGATTTGAAAATCATTGTATTCCGTTTATATTTACATCTAACACAATTTCCCAACTCATATGGAAACAGGGTTTGTACAAACGTTTTAGGAACACCCCAACAGTGTTCAACCAATCAGCATTCAACAGCACAGCCTGCCGTTCAAAAGTTCCTCATGAAGTTCTTCACAGCAGGTACTACCGAGCAACTGCAGAAAATAAAGGGTTGCTGGTGGAACTTTATATACTGGGCAGCAGTGTTGGGTTAGTTACTGAAAACCAGTAACTAGTTACAGTTACTAGTTACTTTATTTCAAAAGTAACTCAGTTACTAACTCAGTTACTTACACCAAAAAGTAATGCGTTACTGTGAAAAGTAACTATTTAGTTACTTATTTTTTTCTCCTTTTTTTAAGGCTCCCATTAATGCCCTTTTAGCCTTCGTTTCAGTACTGTTATTGCACTGGAGAATAATACAATGTGTTGATCAACTTGACATGCATTTGCATCACTGAACTCTGCTAAGCAATGTGGTCTACATACAACACACAAAGACAAAGATATGTTTCAAAGGGCCAATTTATTTCAGGCCACAACAAATTGACAAAACTATTTGAAATAGCTGCAACATAACATACACAAGTAACAAACCGCATAATAACAACATAGCTGTAAAGCTGGCTTCACCCAAGGAAGGCACACATGACATACACAAAGCCTAATCAGGCATTTTTTTTCTCTCAAGGAATTGTGAAATAAAATCATGTATTCAGGAGATCAACACTGTAGTGAAGCCCAGAAGACTCTACACATTTCCCCAGTTTTAGTTTAGAGAAAATGAAAGATTGGCCTGGCCCACTAGCATCCCTCTTTATGTTTGTGAACTTTATAGTCTATACATTTAGAGTGATGTGATAATCAAACACTCTAGAAGTCTAGAATGAAATAGTATATAAGAGAATTGACAGTGTGTACCTTCAATGATGAGCAGAGGCAGAGTTTGGAGTGTTTTCTTTAGCTCGCTTTCCATGTTTATGTACTCACTGTCCAGGTACTTGGAACATGTTTTCTGTGCCATTTGTTGTTTGACGCCGGTATCATGCTATTTAGCTGCCAGAAAACGGGTGACTCCACTGTAGAAATAGCCTGCATGTCTTCTAGCACATACGCTGCAATGGCTCTATCAATGTTGTCCTGGCTAGCATTGCCTCCGTTAATATCCTTAGGTGGAGGTGAAGTGGCATCGGAGTCTGTGTCTCTCTTTACTAGCTTCGTCAAAGCATGTTGCTTATGTGGCGTGGCGAAGTTGGGAGAGTGGCCGTGCCAGCAATCTGAGGGTTACTGGTTCAATCCCCACCTTCTACCATCCTAGTCACGTCCGTTGTGTCCTTGAGCAAGACACTTCAACCTTGCTCCTGATGGGTCCTGGTTAGTGCCTTGCATGGCAGCTCCCGCCATCAGTGTGTGAATGTGTGTGTGAATGGGTGAATGTAGAAATAGTGTCAAAGCGCTTTGAGTTCCTGAAAAAGGTAGAAAAGCTATACAAGTATAACCCATTTACATTTATGTAGCTGTTTCAGCAGATTTGAATTGCTGTTTTGGGCAGTATTCCCGGGTGCGGTCACTGTTGCTACTCACTGCTCCCCTCACCTCCCAGGGGGTGATCAAGGGTGATGGGTCAAATGCAGAGAATAATTTCACCACACCTAGTGTGTGTGTGACAATCATTGTCACTTTAACTTTAAGTAGATGGGATCTTTGATCCAAGACACAACTTACGTTTAACTAAAATGTTATTTTCTTTGTGCTCGACAAAAGAAAAGTAGTGACAATGTATCCATGTTAAGAACCTCGACTTCTGGCTTCGCCATGATGTCTTTTTAGTTGTTATGAGAGTAGCGTGTGTGTGTGTGTGTGTGGCCCTTTAAGAAATGACAGCATGTGAGGTGAGTGACGTCAGTGAGTGAGTGGGCGAGAGAGGTGAGGGAGCGCAACAGTGGATGCGTGCAGGTGCTCTAGCTTGGTGGATGGCTGCGTGCAAGACACCAATAAAGTCACAAAATTGCAACAAACCGCCGGCCTCGTCATTCACCCTCGAGTCCGGAGCTGTAAAGACCCACTGCCGGGTAAAGTGAAGGGTGTTAGCCCCGAAGTACATAGGCCCTGGAGGAACGTCTCCCCTGCGCTCCGCTCCTCGGTCGAGGAAAGCACGCCTTTTCTTTTCCTTGTGAGACAGAAGGACGACACTTCTTCTGTTTCTAGCCGATACTACATTAAAAAATAACGTAAAATAACGCAGTAACGCATCATGTAGTAACGGTAACTGAGTTACTGGATATAAAAAAATAACGCGTTAGATTACTAGTTACCGCCGAAACTAACGGCGTTACAGTAACGCGTTACTTAGTAACGCGTTAGTTCCAACACTGCTGGGCAGCCAGTTGAAATGCTGTTGTATACTGTAGAGCAGGGCTATTCAGCTACATAATGAAGAGGGCCGCAGTTTCAAGAGCCAAATGGCTCAGGGCCGGACATCCAAATGTGGATGTTTCGTTAGAAAGAGCTTCCACAGGTTATGTTTCTTTGAGACTTAGTTTACTTAATTGCAAAGTAAACACATCGTCTTTTACACTGCACTGTCAATAAATTCATTATTCTGCCCTCGCTACTTGTTTCCAGCGTGTGCAGCTAGATAAAAGAAACAGAAGCTCCAGAAGTTTTATTGAGGATTGATGTTCCTTCTTTTGAGTTATTTTCTTCCTCATATTTATTTCTTTACACATTTTTCTTCATTTAGATGTGCTAGACTGAAAATATAAACATAAAATAAAAATTACAAAAGTATAACGTCCATTGTGTATTTTACATAAATAAAATCGAAGGTTTAGTGTTAATACATTCACACAATAAACTGCAAATGTTTACACATAGAAATTCACACCAAACATTGAACACAATGTATGTGACTTATCACAATTAAACCTAAGGTGTGGCGTTATCGCCCTCTACTGGTCAAATTTAGTGCTACATGTATCAAGCGAGCTTTGATAGGCAGAGTTACTCTCAGACAAATAACACGACCACAAATACAAAAGACATCACAAAGTCAACAATTTCAATACAAAACAAACCAAATATCTTAATGCACAATAGCTATATACAAAGCTTTGACCAACTTTTGTGATGAAACGTACATGCTGGGATTTCTACCATTATTGCTGTTTGTCTGGATCAATGTGTCCGTTACTTAAAAGGTCTGCCAGGAAACAATGACTCCAGCACTTGCTCGGGTAGAACATTCATACTTTGTTGTCCTGTCGTTGTTAAAAGTCAGATCTTTTTTTTCAGAATTAAATTCTACTCACCCCACTGCTGCTTCATTCTGACACATATGCCTCAATGTTGACCCTTGTGGGGTGGCAGGAGTACTGCATACACGATCAACCCTAGTTCTAATGGTTTCATCAAGTCTATTTTAGTAGGGCGATGTTCGGTGGGCCAAATTAAAACTTTGGCGGGTGGGATGTGGCCTGCGAACCGCCAGCTGATTAGGCCTGCTGTGGAGGTATACACAGTATATCCAAACATGAGGATTTAGCTAAGTCTCGATCATAGGTGCCAAAACGTTTTGTTTCCGAGGGCCAAAGTGAAAATGTGCCAGTAGGCCATGGGCTAAACAGTGATTTTAAACGTACAGCAGCACCATGAGTGAGGAGTTTAGCCACATACTGACATATATAAGGTAGTGGATACCAACATGTTTGATTGATGCCAACTAGTTGTGCTCGTGGACGATTTGGAAAGTCACTAGTAGACCAAATTAGACCAGTCTAGATAGATAAGCACAATATTGGTTTGTGTTTGAAACTTTGCAGAGTTTATTGTTGTGTTGTTTGGCTTGTTGGGTGTCGGCCTGGGCCTGCCCTTGCGCTCTGCCGCACTGTCCTTCACGTCGGGTGTCGTGCCGTCGTCTGTGGGCGGGCTTGTCGGGAGTTGTCCCTGGGGTGTGGGGGGTGCGCGACTGGACCTGTGGGGATTGGGGGAGGTGATCGGCTGGTTCTCAATGGGCAGTGGGTGCTGGGGCTTGATCGCTATCCCGCCGGCCTGTGTATAGATTTGTTGGTTTATACATGTGCGCGTGTGTGTGTGTGTGTGTGTGTGTGTGTGTGTGTGTGTGTGTGTGTGTGTGTGTGTGTGTGTGTGTGTGTGCGTGGATGGATGGATGTAGGTATGTAAATACATATATGTATATGTATGTATATATATGTCTATTGTGGCAGCTTGGTGCACTGCAAGGTATTCTGCAGTGCTGCAAGTCAACCAGCTGCTGGGGTCGTGACCTTGTGTCTGTTTTTTTTTTACATTTTATTTTTCTATTATTATTATTATTATTATTATTATTATTATTATTATTATTTGTATTTTATTATTTTTTAAATATTATTATTTCTATTTACTATTATTATTATTTTTAATTTTTCTCTCTCGCTAGCTTGGGGGCTGGCTGTCCCCTGCTTCTCCCGTGCCTAGTCCTCTGCCGGGCGCGTCTGTCTACGGCCTGCTGCTGGCTCTTCAGGGTGGGCTCTCTGGGGTTCCTGTCGCTGGCCAGCTTGGTTGCGTAGGGCCGGTGGTCTGGTCCCTTGTATATACTTGGGGGGTATTTTTTCTTCTTCTTACTCGTCGTCGCCATGTCTCTTCTTCGTTCTTCTGCTTCGTCTCCTTCTTGTTGTGTGTGCAGTTGTGCACTGAGCTCCAAAAGCCGTAGATGTTATTGTAGCGTCCCGGAAGAGTTAGTGCTGCAAGGGATTCTGGGTATTTGTTCTGTTGTGTTTATGTTGTGTTACGGTGCGGATGTTCTCCCGAAATGTGTTTGTCATTCTTGTTTGGTGTGGGTTCACAGTGTGGCGCATATTTGTAACAGTGTTAATGTTGTTTATACGGCCACCCTCAGTGTGACATGTATGGCTGTTGAGCAAGTATGCCTTGCGTTATCATTAAACCAGTTAAAAGATCATACAACGTGTTAGCATTTCTTGACATCTTCCAGTAAAGACCATTGTTAAACCCGTCCAACGCTACATTATTATGTGACTGGACCGGTATGCTGTTTGTATGGAGGAAAAGCGGACACCTGGACAGCATGCAGCTGTTAAGGGGTGAAGGTTTCAGGTGAGAGAGGACGTTTAAGGCACGCCCCCAATATTTTTGCCCGGGTGGAAATCGGGAGAAATTCGGGAGAATGGTTGCCCCGGGAGATTTTCGGGAGGGGCACTGAAATTTGGGAGTCTCCCGTTAAAATCGGGAGGGTTGGCAAGTATGCCTTGTACCCTGGGCGCCACACCTGCTGTTTTGGGTTGGGCTCTCTGGGTGGCTGGGGCCGTACTCTGGCTCCCGCACATACTGGGAGTCAAATATATTGTACATACAAATACACAAATATACTCACATACACACAATTATTCATACACCTATACATACATACGCGCACACATAGGTACCCACGCTCCCACATACATACACAAATACAGTACATACCTACACACTCAAAGTTCCTACATCCACACATACATTCACTGTACAAACATACATATACACATACTGTACATATAAATTCACTGTACAAACATACATATACACATACAGTACATAGGCAAGCACATATGCATACACACACTCATGCATATTATCACGTTTCATCAAACATATATTAACGTTGTTCCCCTAAGGGAAACTGGGTAACACATGGCACACTGACAAAGCTTAACCTATTGTTACTATAACAATCTACAAGGTTAATACAGTTCCCTTCTCTTTCTTCCCCTCCATTTATCCGCTTTCTTTTGCATTTCAAGTTATCATATACTGTATGTATTGTTGCATTTGAAACAATTGTATTGTTGATAATAGAGGTAAATATTGTTATTATTCATTATCAATAGTGCTTTTTCTATTTGTATTTTTATTGCTCCATTTGTAGTGTAATAATGCTCATTGTCATTTCTGTGTTATTAATATTTATTTCACTAACTGCTTCTTTGCTATCACTTTTGCTATCATATTTGTACATATCCTATTCGCTGATGCTGTTCTGTTTTTGTTGTTGTTATTGTTGTGTTTGTTGTTGTTGTTGTTGTTGTTGTTGTTGTTGTTGTTGTCTCTTTGTCTTATCCCCTTCTTGTCCTCGCAATTTCCCCCTCTGTCTTCCTTTTTTTCTCTTTCTATCCCCTCCTTTCAATAAAATCAAATACAAAAAAGGCAACAAGATTTACTCTATTGTAGAGTAAATCTGTACAGCCAATACATCAACAATGGGCATCTCTATCCTCCTTCAAAACCGCAATAAAAGTACACCTCCAGGCAACTTCAACCCTAAACTAACACCCTCCCCGGATTGTTGTTAATAATCAAATGTAAACAATCAAATGCAGATATTTTTCTTATGCCTTCTGATCTCTCTCTCTCTTTCTATGTCCACTACTTGCTGTACATATCCTACCAAGTCAGACCTACACTGTTTCAATATCCATTTCTCTGTTCTCAATTGTTGATGACTGATGATAACAACCAAACCTAACCCCCCCAACCTCCACACCCCGAATTGTAAATAATGTAAATAATTCAATGTATACACCCTGATGATTATCTTGTGTGATGACTGTATTATGATGACAGTATTTATGATAGTATATATCTGTATCATGAATCAATTTAAGTGTTTTGAATCAATTTAAGTGTTTTGTTGAAAAACTTATTCAGGTGTTACCATTTAGTGGTCAATTGTACGGAATATCGCCAAGTCGCCACCTCATCTGCGATGAGGTGGCGACTTGTCCAGGGTGTACCCCGCCTTCCGCCCGATTGTAGCTGAGATAGGCTCCAGCGCCCCCCGCGACCCCAAAGGGAATAAGCGGTAGAAAATGGATGGATGGATGTACGGAATATGTACTTCACTGTGCAACCTACTAATAAAAGTCTCAATCAATCAATATGATTTGCTTGTGTCACTCCGCTGTGAGGGAAGTCTTGTCTTGGTTTTTTCTGTCTTGTGATTTGCATGTTTTATTTTAAAAAGCAACTTGTCCTGGGTGTACCCTGCCTTCCGCCCGATTGTAGCTGAGATAGGCTCCAGCGCCCCCCGCAACCCCAAAGGGAATAAGCGGTAGAAAATGGATGGATGGATTTTAAAAAGCAACTCCTCTTGTTTCAGATCACGGGTCCTTCCTCTTGTGTCACCAGTCTGACGTCATCCCCGACCCTTGAATGTTTCCACCTGTTTCCCATTACCCTCATGTTCCATATAAGCCCATGCCTCCCCTTGTTCTGTGCCAGATTGTCTCGAGCTTTTGTGCCTGTCTAGCTTCCATGTTCATGTTCATGTCCATGCCTTGCCTCGTCCCACGTCTACTTCCTTGGATCCAGAAATTCCCACGCTGTAATTTTGAGTTTAACTTTTTCTCCTCCCTCAGAGCGACTTTTGTTATATAGCTTTTTTTCAACCGCAGTGGTGAGTTATGATTTTTTCCTAATAATCTTCGTTCCTCAAAGTTTTTGAGTGATTTTTTTGTTTACCTTTATTAGACTAAGATTAGAGTAGAAATTTTTATAGTCATTGTTTTCTTCCTCCTGTTGGAGCGTTTTATGTTAAAGGCCTACTGAAATGCGATTTTCTTATTTAAACGGGGATAGCAGGTCCATTCTATGTGTCATACTTGATCATTTCGCGATATTACCATATTTTTGATGAAAGGATTTAGGAGGGAACATCGACGGTAAAGTTCGCAACTTTTGGTCGCTGATAAAAAAGCCTTGCCTGTACCGGAAGTAGCAGACAAGTAGCGTGACGTCACAGGTTGTGGAGCTCCTCACATCTGCACATTGTTTACAATCATGGCCACCAGCAGCGAGAGCGATTCGGACCGAGAAAGCGACAATTTCCCCATTAATTTGAGCGAGGATGAGAGATTCGTGGATGAGGAAAGTGAGGGTGAAGGACTAGAGGGCAGTGGGAGCGATTCACATAGGGAAGATACTGTGAGAGGCGGGTGGGACCTGATATTCAGCTGGGAATGACTAAAACAGTAAATAAACACAAGACATATATATACTCTATTAGCCACAACACAACCAGGCTTATATTTAATATGCCACAAATTAATCCCGCATAACAAACACCTACCCCCTCCCACCCATATAACCCGCCAATACAACTCAAACACCTGCACAACACACTCAATCCCACAGCCCAAAGTACCGTTCACCTCCCCAAAGTTCACACAGCACATATATTTCCCCAAAGTCCCTAAAGTTACGTACGTGACATGCACATAGCGTCACGCACGTACGGGCAAGCGATCAAATGTTTGGAAGCCGCAATACACAGCTTCCCACCTACAGCTTTCTTCTTTGCTGTCTCCATTGTTCATTGAACAAATTGCAAAAGATTCACCAACACAGATGTCCAGAATACTGTGGAATTTTCGATGAAAACAGACGACTTAATAGCTGGCCACCATGCTGTCCCAAAATGTCCTCCACAATCCGTGACGTCACGCGCAGACGTCATCACACCGAGACGTTTTCAGCAGGATATTTCGCGCAAAATTTAAAATTGCACTTTAGTAAGCTAACCAGGCCGTATTGGCATGTGTTGCAATGTTAAGATTTCATCATTGATATATAAACTATCAGACTGCGTGGTCGGTAGTAGTGGGTATTAGTAGGCCTTTAAGTTTTCATAGCAGATACGGCGCTAATTATAGTTCGTCTTTATTTTTGTATTTTCCTTTTTTTAGAAGTGATTTACGGTTATTCCCTTTTTGGAACCTTTTTTCACTGACCGTTTTTTGTTACCTATAGTATTTGTATAATTCTGCTCTGGAGGTTAAAGAGATGTCAAAATAAAAGCTTTACTAAGAATCCCATCTCTGCATCTGAGTTCCTTCCTTAGTCCAAGCCTGACAGCCTGAGTAGCTGGACAGGACAAAAAAAACAAAAAACAAGAGAAACTTTGCAGAGGGGAGCACTTAGTTGTTATTGATTATTTTTTTTGTAAGAACACAATGCAGCTGAGATAGGCTCCAGCACCCCCCGCGATCTCGAACGGGACAAGCAGTAGTAAATGGATGGATAGTAATTGTGCTTAGCCAGACAATGGCTCATCATTTAAATTGTGAATGTCATGCAGTACCGTATTTTTCGGAGTATAAGTCGCACCGGAATATAAGTCGCACCTGCCGAAAATGCATAATAAAAAAGGAAAAAAACATATATAAGTCGCACTGGAGCCTGGCCAAACTATGAAAAAAACTGCGACTTATAGTCCGAAAAATACGGTAATCATGACTTTGATGCCACCATAAAATCATATACATTATGTTCTTTGATCTATAACAAAGTCCCTCAGCACATAAAGTATACTTAGGGCATTCAATTGATCACAAAAAAAACGTTCAGTTTCGGTTTGCTCTAAAAGACAATTTGCCTCTCAGCCACGTAGGCTTCATCAGTTCATTCTCATAGACTTACTGTACATTGGTCAGATCTGACTAAATTCCAGGTTTAATCAAACATTTTTCCAAAAATAATTCCAATAGAACGCACACCTGTCGTTCATATCCTTTTTAGCTCATATTCCACCCTGAAAGTGCAACCAGCCAAGAGGAATGAGTCAATGCATCGTACAGAGCAATTGAGAGGAGCATGTCTTGTCAATGTGATGCATGCCACACAATGTGCTGAGAGAGATTGATGTTATTGTCATCCACCTGCTTCAAAGCTGTAAAAAAAAAAACCAGGCAGATGCTGATGCAAACAGAGGAACCTAGCTAGTCAAGCTCACAAACAAAAGAGTGAGAACCTCATAGCTCCTCCTTGCACATCTGTTTTGGAGGAATATCTCAGCATTCTGTTGTGATGCACACTGGGCTTAAATGAATCTGAATCTCGTGTCGGGGAAGGGGTAAGTGTGGAATGCATTTTTTTTTTGGTTTGTGGAACAGTCTAAGGCTTGATTTTTATAGGATGTATGAAAATGTAGAGTGGGGGGAAACAGCTACAGCGTCCTCCCTGTCTCTTTTTTCTGTCTCTCTCTCTGGGGAGTGAAAAATCTACAAGCGTGTGGCATGGTTGGCTTTCACGGCATTCCAGTTGCAATAACTGCATCAAAATTTTAGCCTCAGAGGATGGAAGACAGTAAGATGCATGTAGGCTGTGAGCTCTCTGTTGCAGTATGCGTCTGTCTGCTTCTTCTCTCCTGCTCTGTCTGACCGCACTTTCTTCTGCTGCCTCCACTGCCGGGCTCCGTCTGTGCGAGGGATGATCTATGGTGCTTTGTTTATCACTGGCAATGGTCACTTCTCTGGAATGCAATTGGCTGGAACTACACCGTGTGGGTCCTGCACCCTGCTCTCTCTCTGTTTCTCTCTCTCTTCCTCGCTCCCTCTCTGCATGGGTGTCTTTCGCTTGCTTTGAAGCAAGAAAAAAGCAGGAGTGTTTTGTCCGACATGCCTTTTTTACTCGTGGTTTTTTTTTTTGTTGTCGTGGAGTTCTGCGTGCATCTTAGTGATAATGGCACACATTGTCCCCAAAATTGGTTATTGATTCAGTGGCTCAACACATACAGGAATTTGTGCATGCACAATTATAAATTTTCTTGTCAACTATTTTTAGATACCATTTTTAATGTGCACCCCTTTTTAAAAAAAAAATCTAATTTGTTGGATGTTTTAACTTTTTGTGCTATATTGTTATATATCAGATGGATGGTTTACATGTACATTTTAAATAATTCAGTGTATATTTCAAAAAGAGGTTCTTATATATATATATATATATATATATATATATATATATATATATATATATATATATATATATATATATATATATATATATATATATATATATATATATTGATACTGTTGATATTAGTCATTTTTGTTTGACTACTTTTGGATTGTTTTGTGTCATGTTTGTGTGTCCTCTCAATTGCTCTGTTGATTGCTATTTTGAATGTTGCTGGCCAGGGTTTGGTTTTGGAATTGGATTTGTATTGTTATGGTATTATTTTGTTGGATTGATTAATAAAAAAAACAACCAAAAAACAAAGAGTTTCATGAATTAATATCTGTTAATCAGGCACAAACTAATGTATGAGCAACTTATTCTACTTTACCTTGAATTGACACATTCATAACACTGTACATCCGTCATTTATTGCACTCCATATGTTTAATATACCAAAAAAATTAGTGAAGCAGCCACTTCCCAAGCATCTTTAGTGGTGCTCGTGAGCGTGTATGATTACAGATAAGTGGGAGGGCAGTGTGTGAAGGCTTAGCTGTGGATTACAGGTCTCATAAAAAGGCTTGTGTCCAAACTGCTGTCTGACAAGAGTTGATGGGATTACAGAGAGCGTGTGTCTGTCTTGGCCCCCCACACTTCATCCATCAATAGCTGACCGGGTCAGTAGATGAAAGTTTGGGTTTGGTGTGTGTGTCTCATGGTGTGTATTAGTGTCACCCCAAAAAATGTATCTTACAAAGGCATGTTTTGTTGACGCCTGATCCAGTTGGACATTCCTGTTCACACCTATGAACGGATCTACCATTAACCTATCACAACTGTTTTAAGCCGCAGTACACAGCCAAAAAACATGCAAACTCCCCACATAGATATTCCGAATAAGATTTGTATACAGATTTTCAGACTGCAAGGCTGATCTGCTAACTAATACCATCAGAAAATTAAACGGCAGCAGCTTTAAAAAAAAAAAAATAGTATTCATTAACTCTTTTCAGTCTTTAAAATAATTCTGATATACAAATATTCAAGTTTTGCTTTTATGACATGTTTTTTAAACATTATGCTTTTTTAAACAGCTCAACACAAAAAGCAGACACTTTAAATTACAATTTAAAAAAAATACCTGCAGTGTCTTGCCAGATTTTGGTAGTTTTTAGGAATACACAATTTGTATTCCTGCTGTATAAGCTTTTGCATTCAGAGTAGGAGCTACACCAGGTTTAGATACCAGTTTCACGCATTGCTGTAAAAACAAATAGCAAAATGTGGATTGTTACAATCATGCTTTCATTGTCAAACATATTTGGTTATATCATCTGTGATATTTTTATGAATAAATGCTTATGATATTCTGCACATTACATGCTATACAAGTTAATAGTATGCATGTTACTGCACAACAACGTATTAACCTTATCTATTTGTTAATACATTTCAATATTCAGCTTGCTAATCATTCTGTAGTTGAAGAATACCCAGCAGAACATGTTATGAAAGAATATACACTTTATTTAAGCCTGCCACAAAAATTCCCCCCTAATCTCAACAAATGTACTAACATTTGGGTAGAAATATTACATTACAAAACATCGTTGTCAAAGCAATAAAAATGTAAGACATGTTTATTTTGTTAGTGTAGTTAGACCGGGTGTAAATCGTAGCAGAAATGTGTGATTGTTTAGGAAGGGTCTTGACATGTTTGGACGACAGACCTGACTCTTTGCGTTAAAAAGTGACTCAAGACTAAGCCTTTCATTTCTGCTGAGCTTTTATGCTATTTTACCAAACCGGTTACAATCTCCAGTTTATGTTATTAATGCACCTTAACTGTAATTTAATCACAGAAGTAAAGCTCCACCCACCTCTCTGAATGCAATTGCTCCAGTAAAGACGTCTCACGGTGAAAGATTGTTTATTTCTTGTCAGGAGAAGAACTTGCCATGGTTTTGGACCTGATTTTTCCATATTGTAACATTTTCTTTATCCATTTCTGCTCGCTGTTTTCCCGCTTATGGCTCATCAGTAACTAATGAACGCTGCCAATTTTCCCCCCTATGGCACGGCCCAAGGGTTAAAAAGGAGGCGTGCTCGTTAATCGGCCGCTAAAAAAAATGAGTGCAGTGAAAAGGAACTTATAGTTAACGCGTTATTATTGCGTTAACCCCGTATACACAGTATATACGGATATATATATATATATATATATATATATATATATATATATATATATATATATATATATATATATATATATATATATATATATATATATATATGTATATATGTGTGTGTGTGTGTGTGTGTATGTATATATATATATATATATATATATATAAAATGTCCATATGTTATATATAACATATGGGCATTATGTTTTATTTTAGTAAATGGAACAGACTGCATGTGTTAAAGTCTGTTAAAAACAATAAATGACTTTATAAAGCTGGAATTTCTTGTTTAAATACATATCTTAATAATATTATAGTTGATTGAAATTAAAATATCTTAAATTGAGGGCTTTTCTCAGCGTTTTCAGTTAGATTAGAAAATAGATGAGTTAGATTGCAATTGCAATTAGATTAATTAATTACAGATCATAATTGATTAATCACTCATTTTTTTAATGGCTTGACAGCTCTAATAGGAATATCCATTTACAGTCTTCATTAGCCTTGAAGAAGCTTAATAAAAGTAACACTGACATTTGGTGAAAAAAGCTAACTATGAAAGCATTTTCATTTCTTATGATTTTGAGTGCCATTTTACATTTACTTTGCCCTCTTGTCACTACGCCTTGACAAACTCATTACTTGCTTACCGGCTAAAACACAGATAGCCTAAGTTTAAATTCTTTGAGACTGCCTGAAAATGTTATCAGAGTCCGCTAACATTTTCTATCATGATGTTGTTACTCAAGTCTACTTCAGGTAATTAGCGTATTAATATTAATATTAATATTAATAATTTTTGCATGCAAATGTATTGCATGAAATGAAATCATATGTGACTGATGACTTCTGGAAACTATTGTGAATTAAAATGTAAGGGAATTCAGATACTAAATGTTCCCACCAAATCTGTCTTTGACTCTTCCTTGCATTCAAGCCAGTTCGAGTGCTTGTCTCACAGTTTAGTGTTGGACATGCTCCTGTACAATGGCAATTTGTGTCTGTTTATGTTCACACATGTGCATGTCTGCCGTTTTGTTGTTTGGTGTTGGTGGGCTTACCGCTCTGGGATGCTGTCGAGCATCTTGGAGCTCCGAGATCTACAAATATGATTATGGAACGCTCTGACCTAAATGATTGTCTAACAATTGTTACAATATAATACACAGTATTATACATATAATATAGGAGTTTGGGGGCTAGAATAGCCTGCTTCCATTCTCCACGTGTGCAGCATTGAAATGGGCCATACTCGTTCACCATACCAGTCTAGAAAAAAGCTTCACCTTGAAGCTTTTTATTATTGGAATTGCTCCATTGCAGGATAACACATTTTATATTGATCTTCTTTCCTAACCAAAACACTTTTATTGCCTTTCCTTTCAGTGAGGCTCACATTTAAAAAATATATGTGTGCCACAGAATAACATTTTACAAAGTGACTGGGGGACAAATTGGCCGTATAAAACAACGTATTCATATTTTAAAGGTAAGGAACGATGGTAGGCAATAAGGATTCGCAGTTGCCAGCAGGCATTATTATAGAAACTGAAATCCTAAGCACAAAGAAAGTACCTGGTAATTAAAAATGGTCGCAGCACCAGCTTTGATTCTAGACTCTGAAAAGAAAGTGCACATTTGCTTGGGTGTCAGCTGCAAAAATGGAGGTGAGATCTGACACATAGCAACGGCTGTTTAACTTGCTTGACATGCTTGTGCTTACAACAAACCATCCTCATAAATGCCATGCTAAATATCTGATGCCTGACATAAGGTGTTTGCATGAATTATTACCTTGCATGTTCTTGTCGCATGGTGTTTGCGATTAATGTCAAGGTAAAAAATTTGAGATATATATTTTCATTAATCACTTTATCGCATTTGAGATAAAATATATTGAATTGCCAGTCTTTCATCTTTTCTATCACACACATCCATGTTTCAAAATGTGTCATCTAGCTTGAGAACACCTGAGTCGTTTGTAGCCTGTGATGCAGCCACAAACAGCTTGACACGGCTGAATCAAAATCAAACCCTGAAGCATGAGTTCCAGGCCCTTATTGAACAAATTTGCGCCAGCAGTTGAGGACTTTAATGATCTGGACCCAGTGGGGTCTGGTGCTCTACGCCTTCAGGCTTGCCGCTCGATGCCCAATCAATAGCTTTTTATTAAAATAGTTTGCAAGGCAACACAAATCCATATTGTTTTGCTTCTTACTCGGACACCCATGTGAAATACGTTAGGCATATTTCTCTATTTTTTTCCGAATGAATGCAGAAAATGATTGTTGGATATGCATGAGAAAAAATAGAGAGGCAGTGGTTTGGTATTATTGGAATATCCATTCCATCATTGATTTTCATAAGAAATGCATTTGTGATTATCTTGTTTTCGCTTCCCTCAACAGGGTTGAATTACATATCGTATTATCCCTGGTATTAAGGCAAAATTAATAACACAAGTAATTATAATACTTATGTCTAATGATATGCTGCGAGGGCCCTATTGATTTCGACGAGCTGCATCTTGGGGAAATGCTTGGAGCGTTGCCTGACGGCAGGCTCAGCTTTGGAGTGGCTGCATGTGAAACAAGATCAACTGCTGAACACAAGCCTCAATCTCCATTTCATGTCATTTCATACTTCCAATCCAATCTGTGGTCAATGATTAAACTCTGTTATCTGTTTGCACCTCTTTTCTCATAAGGTGGCTGAAATGGAGCCCTCTCATGCATTAGTCTGATAGCTTTAATTCACACCGTTATTTTCCTCTAACTAAGACACACATGGGCATAACTTGTCTTTTAAAAAACATGCACAGAAATCAGATATTTGAAACAATAACTTTGGTTTTACACCTGTCTGATATTCAAACAAGAAATACCATTTCAGTATGTCAATTGTTTGGACATTAATTAAGGAACATATTATTCTCACGTCAAAAAACATCACTTTCACCTGGTGCAATGATTGTTTCAGAATATAAATATTTTACTTTTACTGTTTTGGCTATGACCCTTTTTTATGATTTACATAAACATTTGCAACACTAATAACCCAATTAAATATGGGATTATTTCTGTACCTGGCCCAATATATATATAATATAAATAGATATTTTATATATATAAATAAATAAATAAATAAATAAATATATATATATATATATATATATATATATATATATATATATATATATATATATATATATATATATATATATATATATATATATATATATATATATATATATACATAAAGACAAATAAATATAAAAAATATATAAATGTATAAATAACCTACTCAGTGGCTTAGTGGTTAGAGCAGGGGTCGGGAACCTTTTTGGCTGAGAGAGCCATGAAAGCCAAATATTTTAAAATGTATTTCCATGAGAGCCATATAATATTTTTTAACACTGAATACAACTAAAAGCGTGCATTTTTAAGTAAGACCAACATTTTTAGAGTATAATAAGTCTCTTATTCTTTTTAATAACATTGTTATTCTAAAGCTAACCAATAATAAATAAAACACTTCTTACCATTAATTCGACTTCTTGAACAGGTGCGATAGAAAATGGGTGGATGGATTAAAAATGCATGAGAATGTTTTATAATTTGAACGTTATTTTTAACACTGTGATTACCTGCGGAATTATTCACTATACTTAACGTGTTAAGCAATGTCAGCTAAGATTTATCTGAGAGCCAGATGCAGTCATCAAAAGAGCCGCATCTGGCTCTAGAGCCATAGGTTCCCTACCCCTGGGTTAGAGTGTCCGCCCTGAAATGGGTAGGTTGTGAGTTCAAACCCCGGCCGAGTCATACCAAAGACTATAAAAATGGGACCCATTACCTCCCTGCTTGGCACTCAGCATCAAGGGTTGGAATTGGGGGTTGAATCACCAAAAAAATATTCCCGGGCCTGGCCACCGCTGCTGCTCACTGCTCCCCTTAGCTCCCGGCGGGTGAACAAGGGGATGGGTCAAATGCAGAGGACACATTTCACCACACCTCGTGTGTCTGTGTGACAATCATTGGTACTTTACTTTAAAGAAAGTTCTGTGTTTCACAATTTCACCATTTAAGCAGTTACCCCATCGGCTAAATTTTTTTTTAATCCGCCTTCATTATCACTCTATTTCATCATAGCTCTTAGCCGACTTCATCATAGCACAAACTATGATATAACCTGCTGGCCCGTCTTTGAGGTGAGAGGACAGTGAGCTGCAGTTGCAAACACTCGCCAAAAGAGGGCAACATGATATCAGAATTGTAGCCATTTCCACATGCCTTTCCACAGACGAGTAGAAAGCCAGTGAGCGGGAACGGCGGTTGGATGAGAAAGGATGGGGGGTGTTGTAGGTGCTGGGTTAAACGTATAAGTAACAATAATTTACATTTACGGCTCCAACGGCTTCCCCGCGCTGTCAGTCTGAAGTTCAAAGCTCTCCTTCATTCTCTTGGCAACAAAGCATTGCTGTCTTGTCACACAGACACCAGGTAGTATGGCGGAGTGGATGAAGTTCTCTGCAGTCAAGGTGTCATTGCAGAAAACCTTGCCTCATATGTGACCCGCTTCAAAAAAAAAAAAAAAAAAAAAAGTGCGATCGGCGAAATTAAACTAAATGAATTTCCTTCTGAGGGCCCTCAACGCTGTGCAGAAGTGGTTGTTCTACACGCCCGGAAGTGACTTTGGGGCCTCAGCCAAGGTCGTTCACATGCGAAAGCTGGTGCTGCAGAGTTGATTTGGATCTTGTCAGATTTTCATCTGCGCTCTTTTTTCCTATTCTTTATCCCAACATTCTGATGAGTTGACATGCGGTGGTCAGAGCTTTGCATTTTATTGAGAAAAGCACAAAACAGCAGTAATAGATCAAACACAACCGCACCTTTTGCCATCGCTTGTATTTTGGGCTGTAAAAATCCCACAGCCCATTTGTTCTCTGATGTGACAGCACTGATGATATGATGACAGATGTCTTACCAGCCCACCCCTCGGTGCCAGCAACCGCCACCCACCCAATATTCTCTCCCCTCTTTTTTTCCCTCACACACCCACCTACTGTAGAGCACTGATGTCAAACTCAAGGCCCGGGGGCCAGATCTGGCCCGCCACATCATTTAACGTGGCCCGCTGGAAACAATAAAGCAATTTTTGGCAAACTGTATAGCTGGGTTGCAATCACATGATCTAGAGCAGGGGTGTCAAACTAATTTTAGATCGGGGGCCACATGGAGACAAATCTACTCCCAAGTGGGCTGGACTGGTAAAATCACGGCACGATAACTTAAAATTAAAGACAACTTCAGATTGTTTTCTTTGTTTAAAAAGAGAACAAGCACATTCTAAAAATTTACAAATCATAATGCTGTTGTTGTTGTTTTTTATACTTACATGTTGCGGTTAATAATATTATATCTTTATTTGTCGTTATTCATACTTTTTGATCTGAATAAATTATGTGATAATGTTCATCAGTCAACTCATTTGGTGTTAATTTTCAATCTACTAAGATAAAAAAAAAATATATCAAAATCAAATTACAGGATGTCATTTATGTCGTTTGCTCATTCTCTTCGACATCACGTGTTTTTTTTTTTTTTTTTTTTACATATGTAGCATAATCTACAAAGATACAAAGAATTGCTATTGCGACATCTAGTGGACACATGTAAAACAGCAGTTTCTTTCATTAAAAAATGTAGGCTCATTTTTATACTTAGCAAACTCATCCGGCGGGCCGGATAAAACATGTTTGACACCCCTGATCTAGAGGCACATCCGGGCACTTTCGGGTTTCATGATCTAGAGGCTACCGATTATTTACCTGAATCAGTGCAGATTCGGGCGTATTGTGAAAGGTTTAGGATCTAGAGTCCCATTAGGCTACCGATTATTTACCTGAATCAGTGCAGATTCGGGTGTATTGTGAAAGGTTTAGAGACAAATATGATATATAGTGCTGATGGGATGGAATGGATTTTTACACTCTTAAGAAAAAAATATTTTTAAAAGATTTAAACCCGTTATCATCACCAAGAGGTTACTGCTCGCTACGACCTCACTTCAGTAGACACTCACGGTATTTAGAGAAGAAAAGATTGGAGGCACATCATGTCTTTAAATCCCAGCACCCCCCGCGACCCCAAAAGGGACAAGCGGTAGAAAATGGATGGGTCGGAAAATCAAACATTAATCCGTGAAAGACAAAGTTTGACTCATTCGTGCATCGCTAAGTAACGCATTTGATTGACAACATAAAAAGTGCCTTGCTGCTGTGATCGTCAATGCTAATGAGAAAAAGGAAAACACATTTTTGCAGTTGATTTCCTGCTTCAAATATTAGTCTTCTATCTAGAATTCGTATCTGCATTCAATATGTGCTGTTGAGCCTACGAGAGATGTACTCATCTAGTTTATTAATACTATAAAGGATATTTTCTCGATGCTAACAAATATCATCAAAGACGCTACAATGTGGCCATCCGTGTCGAATAAAGCACTTGTCTTTCCTGCACAACAACAACAACAACAACAACGACTAAACTTTTAGTTTCTGTTATAAAAATAGATTGTGAAAATACGATGGATTGGACCAACAATCACAATATTTATTTCTAGGACTTAACATGACGTTAGTTTATTTGGACAACCAGGTCTTCCTAGTTATATTTAGGCATAGCAACCACAAAAGATCACAAACTAATGCGATCTCTTGTCCTTACTTTACGTTTAGTTCTGCTCTCAAACACTACTAATATAGTAGAGAATAAACCAGAGGTGGGTAGTAACACGCTACATTTACTCCGTTACATCTACTTGAGTAACTTTTGGGATAAATTGTACTTCTAAGAGTAGTTTTAATGCAACTTACTTTTACTTTTACTTGAGTATATTTATAGAGAAGAAACGCTACTTTTACTCCGCTACTTTTATCTACATTCAGCTCGCTACTCGCTACTAATTTTATCGATCTGTTAATGCACGCTTTGTTTGTTTTGGTCTGTCAGACAGACCTTCAAAGTGCCTGCGTTACTGGTGACGTTTCACTCCGTTCCACCAATAAAATGCAGTCACTAGTGACGTTTGACTCCGTTCCACCAATCAGATGCAGTCACTGGTGACGTTGGACCAATCAAACAGAGCCAGGCGGTCACATGACCTGACATAAACAAGTTGAAAAACTTATTGGGGTGTTACCATTTAGTGGTCAATTGTACGGAATATGTACTGTACTGTGCAATCTACTAATACAAGTTTCAATCAATCAGAAGTGTGAAGGAAAAAAGACACTTTTTTATTTCAAACGTACATCCCGTCACAAGCCTAAAGACTGACTGCACAGTTCCTGTCTTCACAATAAAAGTGCTGCTCCATCGCGCCTGCGCTTTCAAAATAAGAGTCTCCGAAAGCCAGCGCAAACAAGCTAGCAAGCTACGGAATTTGCCGCCAATGTATTTCTTGTAAAGTGTGTGAAAACGAATATGGAAGCTGGACAAATAAGATACCAAAAACCAACCACTTTCATGTGGTAATAGACAGAAAGGAGGAACTTTTTTTCTCCTGCATTTGAAAACGTGGACGTTAAGCACTGCTGTCTGATTACAATCAATGCAAGTCATCAGAATCAGGTAATACACCAACTTATATTCTTGTCAACATGAAAGAAAGGAATCTATATGTGTTAAACATGCATGTATATTCATTAAAACACCTTTAACATGTAAACAAAAACGGCAAAATAAATAAATATAAATGATATACTGTATATATCAATGTATGTGTATATATGTATATATATATATATATATATATATATATATATATATATATATATATATATATATATGATATGTGTGTGTATGTTACTCATCAGTTACTCAGTAGTTGAGTAGTTTTTTCACAACATACTTTTTACTTTTACTCAAGTAAATATTTGGGTGACTACTCATTACTTTTACTTGAGTAATAAATCTCTAAAGTAACAGTACTCTTACTTGAGTACAATTTCTGGCTACTCTACCCACCTCTGGAATAAACTAAATTGCACAACAGAAAGTTTCTCAAACAAATCAAATGTTCAAACAAACATTTTACAAAGTGATCGCTGCAGACACAGGCCGTCCGATTGCATTCCACAAGAGGATGAGAATTATATTTTTAGGAGCACATTTCTTTTTCTCCTGACTTTATTACCTATATGAACAACTTATTTCGGGACAATATGAAAGCTATTTCCGATCTCTCTATTTGAATGACCGGAACACCCAAGAACAGAACAGCAATACGGCATTTTCTGCTCAAACTCTACACTCACCCTCACTTGTTTTAATGCTACGCTCAAGCTGCTTGACCATCGTGTGAATTAAGCCACGAAGAAGAAAAATGGATATGACGTCACATGCATTCCAGCTATTTGTTCTTCGAATTCTGACAGAAAAATGTAATGCATGCAACTCTGAAATTATCTGATCATGCAACATAATTTTGATGATCAAAAATAAAACATTAAATATCTGCTTGTTGCCTTGATTTACGATTTTAAAGCAAGTTATCGATCAATCTGTTTGTAAAACATTTACTAATCAAAATCAGTTGCCTATGCACATTGTGTAACGAGGCTATCATGCGTTTGTATTCATTCATATTCTCTGTTACAAGCGGCCCTCTGAGGGCAACCATAATCGCGATGTGGCCCTCAATAAAAAGGAGTTTGACACCCATGACCTAAGGGAACGCACATTTCCCCGGTTAGGCTTGGAGTCGACTGCAGAGCACATCTGCAACGCTTTACGTGGTGCACCCCTTATTCCCCCCCCACGCCTCAGACGGCTTTCCAGTGTCCTACCGAGTGGAGAGGACGAGTCGTCTTTGGCACAGCGCTGCCTCTTTGTTCTCAGCCAGGACGGTTGCAGGGAGTCATTGAGACAGGGTCAGCTGCATCTTACTCTCTGGCCAGCAGAGGACGGCTCCATGTATATGTGCCTTTGGGAGAGGAAACAATTCCTCTGCTTTATTTTTCATATTGACACCAGCTGTGCATAACCTTCACAATTATTTGTTAGTTGTTATTAATAGAAACAAGCCCTAATTACATGTATCCTAATTTGTTTCACATGCAGTAACAATGCAGCGCTAGTAACTGCAATGCATAATATTGTAGCACTGTGGTAATACCAATTTAATCACAATGGACATGCACTTTAATAGGGCATGCATATTTCCACACAGTTACATGCCAAAATTGAAGGCCGTAGCAGCTATTGAAATAATACATTGGGTGATTAACAGGGGAAAAAATATACAAAAAGTGATGCAAAAACATTCTATAATTTCAATAAGGCATCAGGCGTAAGTGGCTCGTTTTCTGTTAATATCTGTCACTCTTGGCGAGCTTTACTCACATTGCTGATGATTAATGTATCCTTCTTAATCTATAATACAATGAAATAATAAAATATGGTAATTAGTCACACTCTTGGAGATGGTTAACATCTGGTTGAGTGATTCTCTTCAACGTCTTGCTTAAAAGGAGCAAAACTATTCTCGGTGAGACAGGTTTGATGCTAAGCTGTGTCTTTGACCTCCTCGTGAATACACACACACACACACACACACACACACGCACACACACACACACACACACACACACACGCACACACACACACACACACACACACACACACACACACACACACACACACACACACACACACACACACACACACACACACACACACACGCACACACATGCTCACCCGTACGCTGTGTCTTTCCCCACAATAGTCCCCATCCCACGCATGCAGACAACAGCAGGTGCATTTAGATACACAGTATGTTAAACAAACTGTTATCATACGAACACTAAAACAAAACCGCCCTTACAAATACATATTCTGCTTCCTTTGTGATATCCTATCTAGGGTAATGCGGTATGGATATGCAGTGCAGACTTCTGCTGAAATCGTCATTTTGCTTCTTGTAAGACACCAATGGGAAATGTGTGTGCATATTTATAATTATTGCCCCCCTTCCCCTCTTCCTTGCCAGGTTTTTGTAGAACATTTTACTAATTGATTATCACATGCCTTGGCCTTATCAGTAAACCGTTATTTTGTAAATGAATATTCAAGAGAGATTTTTTCCTCTCTTTGCTTTTGTACTTGATTATTTGTGGACAAAATATGCAAACACTGAGAAAGACAGCTTGCTTTTCTGCTTCACTACCTAATTACATTTTGTACTTGCACCTATACAAAGACACAGTGTGTATTTATAACAGCGGCGAATGAATTCACACATGCCTCCAACAGCAATCGTATGCCAGGCACCTGCTTATGAAGTGTCGCTTTCTTCCAGGATGGTTCGCGCACACACACACACACACACACACACACACACACACACACACACACACACACACACACACACACACACACACACACACACACACGCACACACACACACACACATGGAATAAGACAGATCAAGAGAGAGAAAAAAAGCTTAATTGTCCCGGTCTTTTTCAGAATCCTATCGCCTCTTTCGTTTTCTGTGTGATCAATTTGACTTGTTTATGTTTATGTTTGCGCCATCTTTGTGAGAATCCTTGTCAGGGGAGAGGAAATGGATGGCAGCCACGGATGGAAAGGAGAGGAGAGTGAGGGAGATGGAGAAAGGACGCAGGCGAGGAAGGAGGTGTGTGGCAGGTAGAGAAGGTGGGGCAGTGGGATGGGAGGAGGAGGGATGGAGTGACAGAGAAATACAGGAGCAAGAGACGGGAAGGACAAACAGGGTGGGTGTAGTTTGGGTTGCTTTTCTTATCGGTATCGTCTCTTGTGGTCATATCTAAAGTTAGTATTGTTTACAAACATAAAACATTTCTATAGATTATAATTTAAAAGGGTCATAGGCAAATCTAATTCGTTACATTCTGCCAGTGTTGTGCCGTCAGGGCTAGCAAGGCCTAACATAACCAGAAATCATGATCATAATAAAAGATAAAAAGTCATTTTTAATTTACTTTCCCTGAATATCTAAAAGTATTCATATTCTCTTCATGTCAAATTATGCTCCTTCCAGTGCTGTTGTTTTTTTGTTTTTTTTTATTTAATTTTTTTCTTTTTTTAAATTTAAATCAACATAGAAAAAACACAAGATACACTTTCAACTAGTGCACCTCCCACCCCCATTCACACTCATCCACACCCACTTACACAAAAGGGGTTGTTTCTTTCTGCTACCAATATTCTGGTTCCCACAACATGGACAACACATCTGCAAGGGACACAGTCCTTGAAGCACAAATGATTGTATGTGCTGCTGGTCCACTAACATTTTCATTAATTACTATTTTTTATGTAATTATTTTTATATTGTTTTACTTTCTTTTTTATCCAAGAACATTTTTATTTATTTATCTTATTTTATTTTATTTTAAAAAAAAGGACCCTATCTTCACCAGACGAGGTTGTAAATGAAATTAGATTTGTTTAAAGGGTTTTTAAAACCAAGTCCAGTCCAAATAATGTCCAAGTCGGGCTCAGCAACACACACCTTCATTCATGTACATTGAAAAAAAAATAAAAAAATTAGGGAACACAACAGATTGCATATAATATACAAACAAATTTGCATTTTCAGAAAAAGCATTTATGTACAGTCCAAATTATGTCCAGGTCACTCAAATTAGGGAACACAACAACAGATAGCATATAATCTATAAACAGAATTACACTTTCAAAATAAGCCTTTGAGGACTTCCCATCTTTTTTTTTAATGTTTCTTGGCATCATTATCGTTTTCAACCAGGTAACTTTCTAAAGTTAAAAAATATTGAATAAATGTTTTAAAGGAAGTAATAGTAAGTGAATATCTGTTTTTGGCCTTAAGAAATAAACCTTTTACCGAGTACTATAATTAAATTGATTAAATCATGATTGTCAATGAACTCTCCTAAAATAACAGAAACCACATCAAGCTTCATAAACAAACCAATCCTTAAACACATTTTTTCAACTTCCACCCAAAAGGAAGACACAATATGACAATACCAAAACAAATGCAGGGTGGATTCAGACTCCTGACAACAAAATCGGCAATCATCTGACTCTGTCATATTCCATAATTTTAACATTTTCCCCGTGGGTAAGAAGTTATAAATAATTTTAATTTGAAAATAACGATTTTGCACATCGATAGTAGTTTTATAGATTAGTTTGAATATGGTATCCCACGGCAACGGGCAGTCGAAAAAGTCCTCCCACAACAGTGCTGTTGTTTTTAGGTTAGAGTTTTTATCCAATCAGAATTCAGCTAGCTTATGTTGCCATGCTGTACCAAATCTGCCAGAAGCCTTTAGATTCAGCAATGCGGGCGTCTGTGCACTGTAAGTGAACGGGAACATACAGTTGATAGATAATTTCCATAGCCAATTAGATCACGAGTTGTTGTCAGTAAGGCCTTCTAAGTGGCCTAACGTTGAATGTGACATTTACGCATCCTGTGATTGGATACTCACTGGTTTGAGCCACGGCGGTGCTATGCAGATCAGCAGAGCCACACCTGGGACCGGTCGCGGATGAATTTGAGAACACATACAGTTGATAGACAGTTGCGATAGCCAATCAGATCACAAGTTGTTGACAGTAGCCTATCGAGGTAGCCTGACGTTAACGAGACTGTGACTCACTCGTCACTCCAAAGTGAGCATCCAATCTCAAGTTGGACTTTACTAAAAGCAGGAAGTGTTGCACCGTAGCCATACTCACTTTTTTAACCCACAAAGGAGAACAAAACATTGATTAGGTGGCGGATAAATATTTGCAAGGCCATTTTCAAAAAGGATATTTAAAGAGAAACTACAAATTGTGAGTTCAAATATTTTATTTCTTTATTTTTCCACGTTTAATATGTGTTTTACAATTTAAATTTTGACAGTACCACATAAGATATGTTTTAATTGCTGATGCGGGTTTATTGATTTTTAATGCGCCAGAAAATGACCCGTTTCAATACCCAGTAGTGCGTAAATGTGTTTCTGTGTAGTATTTCTCCAGCAATGGTCATGTGGTGACATCAATGATGGTATTTTGAGAGGTAATCATTGAAGTCGGACATCACTGAAGGCCTAGGTGGGAAACGCACGGTCCGCCACTGCATTCTGCCCATGGTCCAGTCTAGTCTTGCGGGGCGGCATGGTGTAGTGGGTAGAGCAACCGTGCCAGAAACCTGAGGGTTGCAGGTTCGCTCTCCGCCTCTTACCATCCAAAAATCGCTGCCGTTGTGTCCTTGGGCGGGACACTTCACCTCCACTCACACCAGTGAATTGAATGATGAATGATAGGTGGTGGTCGGAGGGGCCCTTGGCGCAAATTGCAGCCACGCTTCTGTCAGTCTACCCCAGGGCAGTTGTGGCTATGAAAGTAGCTTACCACCACCAGTGTGAATGAATGATGGGTTCTACATGTAAAGCGACTTTGGGTACTTAGAAAAGCGCTATATAAATCCCAGTTATTTTATTTTATTTTATTTTATTTTTTTTGTCAGCAATGTGCTGGATGTGCTCTACTCACTTGTCTTATACAGTGAACTTCTAAAAGTTAAAAATATAATTATAAAAGGAATACAGTATTTTATTGAAGTGAACAAAACAAAGGTCTCATTTGCGACCTTTCCCACCTCAAAAACAAAAAGGCTAAACTGTGGTGGAAACCAGAGTTAGTGAGGTTCTCTGCCCTGCATGGCGCAGCACCAAGAGACATATCACACTTGATTAAATAGAAAAAGTAAATATCATAACAGTGTTTCTGTATGCAAGCCAGAGAAAGGGTCATTACCCTTGCAAAAGAAGCGCTACACCTCAGGGGGGAGGCATTGTGTCCAATTTCCTGCGTCCACAGGGTTCAGAGACACGTGATGGCACGGCAAGCCTCGATCATGTCCCCCATTTAGAAGCATCCTCCAAACACTATGAGTAAAATATTATTACGTACAGACACATAGATTTTGTAAGGCCTGTGGGAGCGAGTCCAAAATACAGTTGTTTACGTGACGTCACACCAGGAAGCTGCAAGCAGAAGCAGCGATCGCTCTCTAGTGACAGCTGAAATTGTAAGCAGACAAGAATGACCTCTTGCTCTCTAAAAAACATTTGTTTGCACACTCGTCGTTATCAAATATTTGAAGAAGGCATCATGAATGCAATCAATTTACCCTCCGAACACTCCAGCAGGTATTAACTCGCCTTCCTCTAGGGCTGGGCGATACATCGAATATACTCGATATATTGCGGGTTTGTCTCGGTGCGATGTAGAAAATGACTATATCGTGAATATTCAAGTATATGTTCTCACGCAGTTGTTTTTAGCTGCGGGCATTACACTAAAGGGCGTTTCTCACTCTTTCTTGTCTCTCCTTCTCACAGAGAGATAAAACAAGCGCACCTTCTTACATACGTCACATTCTGTCCTGCGTGCAACGTCATACGCCCTCGCCGAGCAGAGAGGTAGCAGAGTGGAATGTACCATAGGTAAAGTTAGCTGTGGCAGCTAACTTCTGTGGCAGGTGCAAGCGGAGCGGTGTGAGTGATAATACAAGAGAGAGAAGGTGCGAATCTGGTAACAAATGGAGAAAGAAGAATTAATTCCCAAGAAAACAGCACGGGGTCCATCGTCTGGCGGTGGTTTGGCTTCAAGCGGTAAGATGTTGAACAGACAACCGTAATATGTCAAGCAAAAGCATTGCTACAATAATTAGTGAAGTGAAGTGAATTACATTTATATAGCGCTTTTTCTCAAGTGACTCAAAGCGCTTTACATTGTGAAACCCAATATCTAAGTTACATTTAAACCAGTGTGGGTGGCACTGGGAGCAGGTGGGTTAAGTGTCTTTCCCAAGAACACAACGGCAGTGACTAGAATGGCGGAAGCGGGGATCGAACCTGCAACCCTCAAGTTGCTGGCACGGCCGCTCTACCAACCGAGCTATATTATATACTAAATTAGCAGCACTACTAATTTGTAGCATCATTTGAAAAGTCACCCGCTAGAGAATGAAGAGTGCTTGAAACTCCGCATGTCAACATCTCGGCCGGTGCCACACCCACAAAATGCCGAAGCAGCCAGCACTGACCCAATTGAGCCTGGCGTCTTTCATTTCCAGATCAACACCGTATGAAAAAATTAGTCAACTACAGAAGGAGATAACGTCCGCAGGAACCTACCACATAGCGAAGGACATACACTATTTGATTCCCTATTATGCAGCTCATTTTTATTTTACAGTTTTTGAAATATTTTGTGTGACATCATGCACAAAAGTGCACCTTATTTGTTTTAAACTATTGTAGTAGCGTTCTGTACAAAAAGTGTGTCAGGTGCAAACACTGATGACATCTATTTATCAGACAAGAAGCAAGGAATCAATCAGAGACAGAGTTCAATTTAGCTCATGAGGAGACACGTGTTTTGGGCTGTACTCTAGTTACAGGTCCAAACTACGTTCTAAAAAAAAGCCCACGCGCCTCCTCTATTTATTAGGAAATGGCCCTATTACATCAGGTGACTGAGGGAAGGGGGTAATCTCGACAACTCCAGTAAGACACAATATATGGTTATACAAAAATGCAAATATGTTGACACTTGGTGCAATCGCCCAGTCTCTGCTTTGTCTGGTCCCGGAACCCAATATTCGGCCTTGGCAGCCAGCAGGCCGAGTCTGGACACAACACTGATAAAGAGGCTAGCAATCTTTCGGATTGCTAGCTCTGCACAAATTGACAATACTTTATATTATGGCCCTTAAGTATATCGTTATGATGATAATATATACATAATTATTCTAATTTAGTGTTGTTTTGATATGTCATCTTAGTGACATCATGCACAAAAGTTTTTAGTAGCGGGTTTTAAAATGTCTCTGACAATCTTGCACTTTGTTTTGGAAATGACATGACTGTTTGTGCCACTACTTAACTGTTTAATGAATACAGTTTTGGTAAATTGACTCAGTTGTGATTTCTCTCTCTGCATGAAAGTTCAAAATGAGCATATATGAAGAAGAATGTTTTAATGTAGACACTAGAGATGCGCGGTTTGCGGGCACAACCGCGGAGTCCGCGGATTATCCGCGGATCGGGCGGATGAAATTTAAAAAAATTAGATTTTATCCGCGGGTCGGGTCGGGTCGGGTGGTTAAAAAAAAATTAGATTTTAAATAGATTCAGGCGGGTGGCAGTTAAACCAATTCGGAAATATATATACATAGTTAAATGTTGTTACCCACATACGAAAAACGAGCAGGCACCTGCAGCATATGCCACAACAGAAGAAAAAAAAAAAAGAGATGGACACTTTTACGGAGCGGAGAAGGGACTGCTCCGTAAAGTGGGGACCGAGAGGGCCCCACCGGGAGCAGTAGCTGAGGCGATCCGCGAGAAGGGCCCGACGCACGTCCAGGGTTACCACCGCGCCCACCGCACCGACACCCCGCCTCGTCCGCCTTCGCCGCGGCCGGCGTCACGCGCAGCAGGTAAGCAGCTTACCTCGTAACAAGGGTCACTCCGCGCGCTCCGCCCGTGCAGCTTACCTGCCCGCCACCCCTGTTGCCGGGGGCGCGTAACAGGGGTCACTCCGCGCGCAGTGCGCTCACGATAGGGGTGGGGCTCACCCTGGTTGATATAGACAGCAGCTAGGACGGTGGCCATGGAAGTTGGAACCCGCTAAGGAGTGTGTAACAACCCACCTGCCGAATCAACTAGCCCTGAAAATGGATGGCGCTGGAGCGTTGGGCCCATACCCGGCCGTCGCCGGCAGCGAGACGCGCTTGGAGGTGCGCTCAGCGCGGCTCCCATATGATTGCGCACTGGTGTGCGTCTGGGTCGTGACAGCGTGGCACGCGAATGTCTGTGCTGCATTGGATCAGTCTCCTTTCTTTAACAGGCAAAAGCTTTATAACCTCACTAATGCCTTGCATCGTCTATATTAGATATATAACAACGGGCGGATGCGGGCGGATGCGGTTCTGATCAAATGTTAGATCGGGTGGATTGCGGATGGTTGACGACTTTCTGATGCGGTTGCGGATGAAATAATTGCCTATCCGCGCATCTCTAGTAGACACATAAAATCATCATACTGCTGTGATTATATGCATCAAGTGTTCATTCAAGGCTAAGGCAAAATATCGAGATATATATCGTGTATCGTGACATAGCCTAAAAATATGGAGATATTAATAAAAGGCCATATCGCCCAGCCCTACATGCAAGCCCACAATATCAGACGATTCGACTCCTCCGAATCGAATTGTCGACTCTTCGACTATTTGAAAACAGCCCTACAGAATACCCTCCCTTTTCATTTGAGTTGTGATGACGACGTAGGGGCCAAAATGCTACTTTCCGGAGCAGAGGAGAGTGGAGGCAAAAGAAGGGGAGTGAAAGGAAACAAGTGAAAAAGGGCCAGGAGAAGTGAGAGAGAAGCCGGGAAGGTGATTAGTTGTACTGGCGGATTTTGACGGTAGAGGAGGTTGGAACACTAATCCTTGCTTTGGTTGGAGACATTTTCACGCAGTGGGTCCCTTCTTTCCGCCCCCTCTCAATTTTAAGCCCCATGTCAAGCTCAAGCCCTTCTTTTCCAGTGCTCACTTGCTCTCATTTCCTCTGCCTTCTGGCAAGACCTGCTATTTATAACATAAAAAAAAGTCATTTTTCTTTTTCCCTCTCCCTCTCTTTTTCCTCCTTTAATTCTTTCCTGGCGTGTCTGATTTTCTACCCTGCTTAGAGAAGGTGCCCAGAAGAGTGGCAGCCAGACAGGGATTGTCTCCTCTCGGCTCTTCCTCCCGCTCCTCACATGCCGCAAGAACCTGAACGCTCGCACGTATGAGATTTACATTGTAAAACAGTAGCGGCTGTTGTATATTGATGACGAGCTCGTGTTAGAAGCATTCCTGCTGTTTTGCATAACCGCTGTAGTGATGTGTATTGGCTCTCTGCCCAGACAATAAGCCATAGATTTTGCAGTGTGACATCATTTATCCACTGCATTATTTGATTGTTTTGGCTGGTTTTGAATTTGATGGATCTCTCTCTTGTCTCTGGAAATGACTGGGATCACTTCTTCAGCATAATCCTTTCAGCTGAAAAGAGAAAATGTATGTATTTAGCGCATCGCTCCAATACCGCCACATCTGAAAAGCAAATAAATGTAGTAAAACTTTTAAATGTATATACTGAGGGATGTTGATGAAAATAGCACATAGTAAAGCTTTGGGCTGCTTTGCCGCCTACCATATTAAACTGCACTTTTCACATTTTCATTCATGCCAACCACTCCAGGGCCTGTCAATGCTTGAGGCCAGATATCATCCAAACTGCCATTGATTTGTTCGTCCTTTTGGCTTTTTCCTGCTTTCCTGGTTATGAATCATGGCTTTTTGGTTGTTGTTTTTAGTCTTGGCTTCATCTCCTTAATCCATACACCCTGCCGTTGTCCAGAAATAAACAGGGCAGAACCAAGCTTGAGATGATGTACAGTGCAGGATGCTTTTGTTCCAAAATGACGGTAAGGGTTCATCCTGACGCACACACACACACACACACACACACACACACACACACACACACACACACACACACACACACACACACACACACACACACCTCCTTGTTACCTTCTTGAGACCTCCGAAAAATGCCTACTTCTAGTATTATAATAAAATTCGTAATTTTACTCAACGCAAGTCAAAATTTTACAAGAAAAACTGAACATTTGTGCAATATCATGACAAAAGTTGGAATTTCACTCAAAAGCAGTTGCAATTTTACAAGAAGAGCTTAAAATGTTGGCAATTTTATGAAAAGAGTCGTAATTTTACTCGACAAAAGTCACAATTTTATAAGAAAACTTGAAAATGTTGGCAATGTTGTAATAATAATCGGAATTTTACCTGGCGAAGAAGTTATGAAGAAAGTCATAGTTTTACTCCAAAAAATGTCACTATTTCACAAAAACAACCAAAAAAATTGGCAATATTGTGATCCTTCCATCTATCCATCCATTTTCTACCGCTTGTCCCTTTATGGGGTCGCGGGGGCAATATTGTGATAAAAGTCAAAATTTTATACGACAAATGTCACCATTTTGCATTAAAAAGTAATAATTTTACATAAAAAAGTAATCATTTCACGAGAAAATATTGCATTATTACAGAAACAGATATAATATGAGAAATTGTTCCCAATTTTATAAGAAAAAAGTCGACACATTGTGAGAAAAAGACTGCTTTTAGTTAATTTTTTTTGGTTTGAAATGTTTGTTTGTAATTGTTTTTTAATTTTCATTATTTACTTCAAGTTATTACAGTATGTCTCTATTTACACATTTATTTTATTTTTTAAAATTAATTTTGGCCAAAGGGGGCGCATTTCAATTTCTTACCCACACTTGTTATTACATATGTTGGCCAGAGGGGGATCACTTCAAATTTTTGCACACACTTGTTATTTCGTATGTTGACCAGAGGGGGAGCACTTTTAAAACCGACACACAGTCAATTTGAAAAATCCCTCCTTTTTGGGACCACCCTAATTTTGATAGATTTTACCACCAGGGGTGCAAAAGAGACATTCTCTATTACATGCAATGTTTTTTTTTTTGGTAGTGGGACCATAATTTCAGTTCTAACTTGTTCACCGGTCCTCATATAGAAGGTACTTTTCCTTGTTGATGTCTCAAGAAGGGTGGAAACACACACACACACACACACACACACACACACACACACACACACACACACACACACACACACACACACACACCTCCTTGTTACCTTCTTAAAACCTCCGAAATATGCATACTTCTAGTATTATAATAAAAGTCGTAATTTTATTCAACGCAAGTCAAAATTTTACAAGAAAAACTGAACATTTGTGCAATATCATGACAAAAGTTGGAATTTCACTCAAAACAGTTGCAATTTTACAGGAAGAGCTTAAAATGTTTGGCAATTTTATGAAAAGAGTCGTAATTTTACTCGACATAAGTTACAATTTTATAAGAAAACTTGAAAATGTTGGCAATATTGTAATAATAATTGGAATTTTACCTGGCGAAGTAATGAAGAAAGTCATCATTTTACTCCCAAAATGTCACTATTTCACAAAAACAACCAAAAAAATTGGCAATATTGTGATCCATCCATCTGTAATATTCATAGCCAATGAAGACCCTATGTTGGATGAGTGGCATTTTAATCAGGCATCTGTTTAGGCAACTACATGCTCAAAGCAGCCCGGTAGGGGTCCTGGCTTGGATTGCGGAAGTAAGGTTAGAGACACACAACTAACGGTAGAGAAGTTGGAGGTAGATGACCTGTTGGAATAAAAACACAACTCAAAGCCTGAAGAAATCGCCCTGCAGTTTATTCCATACATGGAAATATTACACCATCTATCCATCCATTTTCTACCGCTTGTCCCTTTATGGGGTCGCGGGGGCAATATTGTGATAAAAGTCAAAATTTGATATGACAAATGTCACCATTTTGCATTAAAAAGTAATAATTTTACATAAAAAAAAAGTAATCATTTTACGAGAAAATATTGCAATATTACAGAAACAGATAGAATATGAGAAATAGTTCCCAATTTTATAAGAAAAAAGTCGACACATTGTGAGAAAAAGACTGCTTTTAGTTATTTTTTTGGTTTGAAATGTTTGTTTGTAATTGTTTTTTAATTTTCATTATTTACTTCAAGTTATTACAGTATGTCTCTATACACACATTTATTTCATTATTTTAAATTAATTTTGGCCAAAGGGGGCACATTTCAATTTCGTACCCACACTTGTTATTACATATGTTGGCCAGAGGGGGATCACTTCAAATTTTTACACACACTTGTTATTTCGTATGTTGACCAGAGGGGGAGCACTTTTAAAACCGACACACAGTCAATTTGAAAAATCCCTCCTTTTTGGGACCACCCTAATTTTGATAGATTTCGCCACCAGGGGTGCAAAAGAGACATTCTCTATTACATGCAATGTTTTTTTTTGGTAGTGGGACCGTAATTTCAGTCCTATTTTATTCACCGGTCCTCATATAGAAGGTACTTTTCCTTGTTGATGTCTCAAGAAGGGTGGAAACACACACACACACACACACACACACACACACACACACACACGCACGCACGCACGCACGCACGCACGCACGCACGCACGCACGCACGCACGCACACACACACACACACACACACACACACACACACACACACGCACGCACACACACACACGCACACACACACACACACACACACACACAGTTTAGTGAGAAATAAAGTTATATAAATCAATATCAAGGAAGCTACATGTTCAAATTCACCATTGTTCAAGGCTCTTAATTAAAAAACAAACGATATTCACTTATAAACGGAATAAAATACCCATGATGCCTTCTTTGCTACTCTTCATTTCCCTGCTCCTTTTTTTGCCATCCTTCCCCTGCAACAGTTGGCCAAATTAATTTCCCTGATCTTTTGCATGACCCAACAACATAGGGTCCGATTCTAACGTTCACCACACTGCCGTTTTATTTTACTATGGTATATGCACTAGATAATGAGAGCTTAGGGAATGCAAGGATAGATTTTTATTTTATGATCCATGGATAAAAAAAAGATGTAATTAAGGGGGGATAAACAGCCACCTGGTGAGATGCATGCAATTTGAAAAAAAAATTGATGGAGGAGGGTGTGTTTTTCTAATGAGTGTGTGAGCGTGTGTACTGGGGGTGGGATATCATACAGTATGCAACATATGGTACTCATGTGATGTAGTAGGTTGTCTCTTAATGATCTGTATGTCTTTTTATGGACGTGCTCTCATTTAAATGCAGATGCACGAATATGAGGACCATAGACACAAAGTTGCCTTTTTTTTTTTCCCCAAACAACTCATTACCTGCCGGGCTTTGAGGCGTTTCCGGCAGCAGGGTTTTAGCGTTTCACTTTATAATCTCTTTAAGATAGAATTTTCGGCTTTACTGTATATAAACCTGAAACTTACATTGTTAAATGTTATAGCGCGTTAAACTGATTTTTGAAGGCAGTGAAGAAGACCTTCTGGTATGTTCTGGAGCATTGATTCTCAAAATGTAGTACGCGGGCTCTATCTAGTGGTACGCCAAAAATATCAGTTGATTAAAGTACAGCAATGTATTCTCCTATTTTCAAACGTGTTAGTGTTCTAGCTGTGTGTAATGTTACGGTGGCCAAAAATATTACAAACCCCATTTCCATATGAGTTGGGAAATTGTGTTAGATGTACAGTAAATATAAACGGAATACAATGATTTGCAAATCCTTTTCAACCCATATTCAATTGAATGCACTACAAAGACAAGATATTTGATGTTCAAACTCATAAACTTGATTTTTTTTTGCAAATAATAGTTAACTTAGAATTTCATGGCTGCAACACGTGCCAAAGTAGTTGGGAAAGGGTATGTTCACCACTGTGTTACATCACCTTTTCTTTTAACAACACTCAATAAACGATTGGGAACTGAGGAAACTAATTGTTGAAGCTTTGAAAGTGGAATTATTTCCCATTATAGTTTTATGTAGAGCTTCAGTCGTTCAACAGTCCGGGGTCTCCGCTGTCGTATTTTAGGCTTCATAATGCGCCACACATTTTCGATGGGAGACAGGTCTGGACTGCAGGCGAGCCAGGAAAGTACCCGCACTCTTTTTTTTACGAAGCCACGCTGTTGTAACTCGTGTTGAATGTGGCTTGGCATTGTCAAGCTGAAATAAGCAGGGGCGTCCATGAAAAAGACGGCGCTTGGATGGCAGCATATGTTGTTTCAAAACCTGTATGTAGCTTTCAGCATTAATGGTGCCTTCACAGATGTGTAAGTTACCCATGCCTTGGGCACTAATGCACCCCCATACCATTATGGCTTTTGAACTTTCCGTCGATAACAGTCTGGATGGTTCGCTTCCCCTTTGGTCCGGATGACACGATGTCGACTTGTCAGACCACAGAACACTTTGCCACTTTGCATGAGTCCATCTTAGATGATCTCGGGCCCAGAGAAGCTGGCGCCGTTTCTGGATGTTGTTGATAAATGGCTTTCGCTTTGCATAGTAGAGCTTTAACTTGCACTTACAGATGTAGCGACAAATTGTATTTAGTGACAGTGGTTTTCTGAAGTGTTCCTGAGCCCATGTGGTGATATCCTTTAGAGATTGATGTCGGTTTTTGATACAGTGCCGTCTGAGGGATCGAAGGTCACGGTCATTCAATGTTGGTTTCCGGCCATGCCGCTTACGTGGAGTGATTTCTCCAGATTCTCTGAACCTTTTGATGATATTATGGACCGTAGATGTTGAAATCCCTAAATTTCTTGCAATTGCACTTTGAGAAAGGTTGTTCTTAAACTGTTTGACTATTTGCTCACGCAGTTGTGGACAAAGGGGTGTACCTCGCCCCATCCTTTCTTGTGAAAAACTGAGCATTTTTTGGGAAGCAGTTTTTATACCCAATCATGGCACCCACCTGTTCCCAATTAGCCTGCACACCTGTGGGATGTTCCAAATAAGTGTTTGATGAGCATTCCTCAACTTTATCAGTATTCATTGCCACCTTTCCCAACTTCTTTGTCACGTGTTGCTGGCATCAAATTCTAAAGTTAATGATTATTTGCAAAAAAAAAAATGTTTATCAGTTTGAACATCAAATATGTTGTCTTTGTAGCATATTCAACTGAATATGGGTTGAAAATGATTTGCAAATCATCATATTCCGTTTATATTTACATCTAACACAATTTCCCAACTCATATGGAAACGGGGTTTGTACATGGACTTGTTTAATAAAACCTCTGCATTGTTTTTAATTAATGCTTAGGCCTAACTACACTAATGTATTTAATGTATGTCATTATGGTGGTGCTTGGAGAGTCAAGTTTTTTCTTAGGTGGTGCTTGGTGGAAAAAAGTTTGAAAGCCATTGTCCTGGAGGCTTGTTCGTTTGCCAGGTGTGGTTGATAGGCATAAACATTTTGTAACTGTGTTGGAAAATTCAAACCGTGTGTACTTATCTCCAAATAACCTTTAGGTGTACAGATTGCCCTTTGCATAACTGTGCAGCGACTGTACAGCAGATGATTTTGATAAAAATACACATTTTATTTATGAACTGCCAAAGAAAGTAAACAATGTTTGTACACTGGCAGATGACGAAAGCATAAATATGTTTTCATCATACCTGATCAATTTTAAAATATTGAATTGTGCAACTGACATGACTGTCTGCCAATTTTTTATTAAATTGAAAAATGTGTTTTGCAGATCTTCAGGGTTTTTGACCGGCCCAAATGAACAGAATTGAGGAACATACAAAACCCAAAACCAGTGAAGTTGGCACGTTGTGTAAATCGTAAATAAAAACAGAATACAATGATTTGTAAATCCTTTTCAACCTACCGGTATATTCAATTGAATACACTGCCAAGACAAGATATTAAATGTTCGAACTGGTAAACTTTGTTTTTTTTTGCAAATATTTGCTCATTTGAAATTTGATGCCTGCAACATGTTTAAAAAAAGCTGGCACAAGTGGCAAAAAAGACTGAGAAAGTTGAGGAATGCTCGTCAAACACTTATTTGGAACATCCCACAGGTGAACAGGCTAATTGGGAACAAGGTGGGTGTCATGATTGGGTATAAAAGCAGCTTCCATGAAATGCTCAGTCATTCACAAACAAAGATGGGGCGAGGGTCACCACTTTGTGAACAAATGCGTGAGCAAATTGTCCAACAGTTTTTAACAACAACATTTCTCAACGAGCTATTGCAAGGAATTTAGGGATTTCACCATCTACGGTTCGTAATATCATCAAAAGGTTCAGAGAATCTGGAGAAATCACTGCACGTAAGCGGCAATGCCTTCGATCCCCAGGTGGTACTGCATCAAAAACCGACATTAGTGTGTAAAGGATATCACCACATGGGCTCGGGAACACTTCAGAAAACCACTGTCAGTAACTACAGTTGGTCGCTACAACTGTAAGTGCAAGTTAAAACTCTACTATTTAAAGCGAAAGTGTGTGGCGCATTATGAAGCGTAAAATACGACAGTGGTGACCCCGGACTGTTGAACAACTTAAGCTGTACATCAAGCAAGAATGGGAAATAATTCCACCTGAAAAGGTTCAAAAATGTGTCTCCTCAGTTCCCAAACGTTTACTGAGTCTTGTTAAAAGGAAAGGCCATGTAACACAGTGGTAAAAATGCCCATGTGCCAAATTTTTTTCAACGTGTTGCTGACATTAAATTTTAAGCGAATGATTATTTGAAAAAAAAAAACGTTTCTCAGTTCTAACATTAAATATCTTGTCTTTGCAGTCTATACAATTGAATTAATTTCAAAAAGATTTGTATTCTGTTTTTATTTACGATTTACACAACATGCCAACTTCACTGGTTTTTGGTTTTGTATTTAATAATAATAATAATAACTGGGATTTATATAGCGCTTTTCTAAGTACCCAAAGTCGCTTTACATGTAGAACCCATCAAACATTCACACCTGGTGGTGGTAAGCTACTTTCATAGCCACAGCTGCGCCAACGGCCCTTCCGACCACCACCTATCATTCATCATTCAATTCACCGGTGTGAGTGGCACCGGGGGCAAAGGGTGAAGTGTCCCGCCCAAAGACACAACGGCAGCGATTTTTGGATGGTAAGAGGCGGGGAGCGAACCTGCAACCCTCAGGTTTCTGGCACGGTTGCTCTACCCACTACGCCATGCCGCCCCAATTTAATTAAATATATTGGGCCTGATTCACCAGTATGTTCTCAAGGATTTCTGTAAATTCTGTTAAAAAAAACAACATCAACAAAGTGGGATTGGCTTGTTGGCGAAATAGTTTGTTGAATTGGAATTTAAATTAAATTAACTGAAATTCAGAGAAATTCCAAATAGTCAAATAACAGGAATAATGTGTAACACTAACAAAGGTTTCAGCGTAAATACTATTAATACCTAACAAACATTAAAATGTAAAATGTATTCCATCCATTTTAGATACTTCATTTTGATAAATTAATCGGGCTCTGTACCGAGGATGTCGTTGTGGCTTGTGCAGCCCTTTGAGACACTTGTGATTTAGGGCTATATAAATAAACATTGATTGATTGATTGATTGATTGATTGATAAATTAAACCATCTTAATTGTCGATAAAATAACATTTGCTGTAAATAAAATGTAATGTGAATTTAAAGTTCAGAGTGATAATATTTCTATAAAATATGTAAGAGTCATGTATATTCCATGGAAAACTTATTGGGGTAAAAATCCAAAAACATTTTTTAAATTAATTTTGAATGAAATTGCAATTCTACCTCCTGTTTGCAACCTCAATTCAAATTAAATTCAGAAATTTGCACATAGATAGATAGATAAATTGATAAATAGATTGCTTGGTCTCATAGCATAGACACTAAAGTTCAGTTCCCGACACGGGTAGAATTGAGATCTGGGCTCTGATTGGCCACTCCACAACTTTGATTTGGTGTTCAACAAAACATTTTTAAATAACTTTAATGTTGTAGGACATTGTCTTTCTGGAAAACCAAACGATGACCCAAACCAAGACTGAAAGCAGACTTATTGATGCTATTCTTGAAAATATTCAGAAAAAAAAAAATAATAATAAAAAATATATATAAATATATATATATATATATAAAAAAAAAAATATATATATATATATATATATATATATATATATATATATATATATATATATATATATATATATATATATATATATATATATATATACATACATATATATGTCTTATGCACACAAATAAGGTTTCCTGTGACAAAGCAGCAACACATCCCCAAAGTATTTGACTACGCCTAAGTTTGTATTTGACATAACAATTTTTTTGTGTTTCGCAATGATGCCTCAAATAGCTGTTTTAGAAAATGTGATTGGCTAAAAAATGCAGTGCATGTAGTGGTTGTGTGTAAGTGTTGTTGTGTCTGGACCCCAGAATGCAGAGACAGCAGGCAAAGTACAGGTAAAAATGTGTTTATTGACAAATACAAAAATAGTGCAGCAGTGAAGTGCACAGAAAGGCTAAGTGCTAGAGCAAAGAATTGAAACACTGTAGCAATATGATACATTTTAGCATATTGTACAGTATATGGAAGATGAACAATTGAAACCACAGTGTCTGATGTATTATGTCCTGAATGCATTCATTTATTATTATTTACACTGATAAGGTTTTATCTGTCATCGAATCTGTATGTATTTGGTAATTTACAATGGTAGCCAGTGTTGACTGTATTTTATTATCTATTCTTATTTATTTACGACATTATTTAATGTAGTGTATATTCTGTATTTATTTGATGATTATTCAATTTGTCTGTCAGTTGTTAATACTATATTTTCTTATTCTTACGGAATAAAATATCTCCTAACTCTATCTAATAACGCTACCATGAGATATTGTTTTTTTTCCCTTATTAGAAATTGATAACCCGGGAACATGTTAAACACAGGAAGTGTAAAAACAATCAGTAATTGCTGAGTCTGGGAGAAGGAGGAGGAATAAATAAACCTTGTTACTTCCTACTCCTTTCAGAGTTGTTGAATTGTGCAATAGTTAAATATTATTGAGATAAGCGTAATCCTCTCTCAAATCTTATCTGAATTTATTTGATTTTACTATACATTGGGTTTGATAAAAATAACACGTGCTAAATTGCGTATGCAAATTATAAAATTGTATTTCACAGACTATAGGCCGCTACTTTTTTCCCATGCTTTCAACCGTGCAGTTTATAAAACGGTGCGGCTAATTTATGGATTTTTCTACGCTAACAGCCATGATGTTTTGTATTCAACAAATAGTTTTCATAAAACACAGACAGAGACACTGAAAAGGTGTGTCGTTGTTTTTGCTATGGCGCCATCCTTTGGACGAGTTCACTCACTGCATTTGTGCTTTGTTCCTTGAACTGGAAGTATTTGTTTGTAGTGTTTCTGCTCAAAAGTATTCTTCATTCATCACTCCAAGCACAATTGTGAGTTTTACAATATAACTAAAACAATTCATACATACTAAACCGTCCCTTGTGTGATGTCTGTAGGAGTGTTTTCATGCATATTTGTATGGGATATCATAATGTAATCAAGCTAGCGTCGTTAGCAATGTTCCCTCTAATTTTTCATGTGTGTGAGCAAACGCAAAAACTCCCTGAGCATTCAGTGGAGCCCATGTGAGCAACATCAGACGTGCACACTGTGGCTACACCAGCAGCACACCTGTCCCAAACCTGACTAAATAGCAAGTTAAATCTCCATCCATCCATCCATCCATTTTCTACCGCTTGTCCCTTTCGGGGTCGCGGGGGGTGCTGGAGCCTATCTCAGCTGCATTCGGGCGGAAGGCGGGGTACACCCTGGACAAGTCCCCACCTCATTGCAGGGCCAACACAGATAGACAGACAACATTCTCTTATTATTATAATCAAATGACAGCAGTCATTTCCATGAGGTTTTTTCTAAGTGTTTAGGCCCACTTACAATGACAATAACAAAAAATATTGTTTTTCATGAACTGTGTACTTGTATTGTTTGTCCGAGTGGAGGTCCTGCTTTGGAAATAATTTGTACCCCTTTCAGACATGGCATTTAGTTCCCGTTAAAACATTCACATGTTGCACAATGAGATGTAAGCCTGGGATCATGTGTACATTCCTGCAACTTCTTGTTTGTAAAAAATATATTTTTATTAGTATTTATTTAATATATTAACAGCATTTCATATGTAATATTTATAAATTAAGATTCCTAATAAATGACACTAGAATAAGCACACATTTGATTTGTAAATCATAGTGTAACGACCTGGAATTACACTTTATGTGTGGTGTTGGAGTTGTCCGACTTTTTGTGTGGCTGTAAACGCATCACTGGCTAAGTGCCATATGTGCATGTGTTGGCGCAAGTGAGAAAGAGCGAGCGGCTGCTGTTGATATAACAAAGTTGCTTTTGGTCTGGTTTGTACTGCAGAAAATGACCAGTTTTGCTAGATATCATTTTTTTTTACTAATGTTTTGGTGATGTGTTTATGGCCGACAATAAAGAGTTTTGCTCAGTAAAGTGATCGATGGAATTCATGTCCTCAAAGCGTCTCGACAGACGTTACAATATTTGAACAATGATGACGAAAACTGTTTTCTCTGTCGTGTCCGTGTCGTGTCGAAAATTGTTATGCGCTTATTTTTTAATTTGATTTTGTGCGTGGCATAGATTTGCCGTGCGCAGAGGACGCTTGAGCAGTGCGCAATTGCACAGGCGCGCACCTTAGAGGGAACATTGTTCGTTAGCATTAGCGAATACGTTAGCACCAATGCAAGTGTCTGAGTTAGTATTATTGACTTACAATGGCATTCCTTTTGTATTGTTTCAGTTTCGTAAATTCACCAAAACGTCACCTTGGAGTTATGGAGTCTGTTTAGCTGATTGGAGAGCTACTTTTCGCAGCTAGTAGGTCCATGACGATGACTTCTGTTTTGTTTGAACAGCCATGTTACAATTATGGTATGTAAAAACAAATTTACAAATACCTTCCGTACCAACATATGTCTGCGCCTCATAGTCCGGTGTGGCTAATACAAATTGTCAACACATTTATTTCCTCTAAAATTTGGGGGGTGAGGCTTAATTACCGGTGCTCTCTATAGCCCGGAAAATATCAATCAATCAATCTTTATTTATATAGCCCTAAATCACAAGTGTCTCAAAGGGCTGCACAAGCCACAACGACATCCTCGGTACAAAGCCCACATACGGGCAAGGAAAAACTCACCCCAGTGGGACGTCGATGTGAATGACTATGAGAAACCTTGGAGAGGACCGCATATGTGGGTAACCCCCCCCCCCCTCTAGGGGAGACCGAAAGCAATGGATGTCGAGTGGGTCTGACATAATATTGTGAGAGTCCAGTCCATAGTGGATCCAACATAATAGTAAGAGTCCAGTCCATAGTGGGGCCAGCAGGACACCATCCCGAGCGGAGACGGGTCAGCAGCGCAGAGATGTTCCTAGCTGATGCACATTTGTGCATATCTGTGCCAGTTTACACATACTTTACAAACACAGCCGGAAAAACGTTTTAGCCTTGATGAATAACATTGCGCTAAAAAATTATATTAGCATCTCTTCCTTAAACAATTGTAGATGTTCTGATAAAGGAAAAATATATACAAACGTTTGTATAAAGATGCTAGATTTTACAAAGAAAACATCACTTGGAGGATTGTAAAATTCTCCATATTCTATCAGGGATGAAACAAAATGTGTGTCACGAATAAAAACAAAACAAAACGGCAAAACAAAATAAAAAACAGCTAAATGTAATAGGGTATAAAAAAGTTTCAAGAACGTCATGGGACTGATGAAATTTGACCCTCTTGGTTCTGTATCAAATTATACTCGACAATGTTTACAATGGTCATTATGGTGGTACTAGAGCCAAATTGTTTCTCAGGTGGTACATGGTGAAAAATGTTTGAGAACCACCGGTTTATGTCATTCAATTATATTATAATATATTTTGGTTACTTTATGCAGCATCAAAATAATAGGCAAATAGTCCGGATAATAAAAAACACTCTCAGTAGTTTTTAATAGATATTTTACCAAATTGGAGATTGTACAGGTTACCTTTTCAGTAGTGATGTGTGATACCACTGATATTTTTTCCCATTCAATACCGAGTACAATTCAAGCTGGTATCGGCTACTAATACTTTGTGCAAATATACCTAATGTGTCTGTAATTTTTTTTTCAGTTAAAGAAGTGAATTTCAAGTGTACTCTTGGGGCACGATCTTCAAATGATATAAAATCACAGAGCGAAACAAATGATGGTGTTATTCGGCAATGAATGTGTTATCTTGTTTGTATTCAACTCTGCATGTTGTGTCTCCAAATAGCCGAGAATAAATTGATACATACACTTACTGTTTTAAAATACTGAGTGACTCATTTTAATTACCAGTAATTTTGCCAGTAACAAACAAATGACAGACTGAATGACTGATAACAGCACAGTGTGCCGCTGCACTTGCGCATTACATACTTTACCGAGGCGGAAGAAAAAGTAGTTTCCACCAATTGTGTTTCATTTAGTCAAGATCAAATAATTAAGTTACATTACACTGTGTTTCTGTTAATGATAAACATTACTGTATCTATAACAAAAATATAAAAGGTGTGATTGTTTAATTTGAGAATCGATATTGGAGCATAAAGATCTGGTATCGGTATATTTTAGTATCAAGCCGCATATCACTACTTTCCAGGTGTACCTACAATATATATATATATTGAATATATATATATATATATATTATATATATATATATATATATATATATATATATATATATATATATATATATATATATATATATATATATACATAGCACATGTTGGTAAGCAGACGATTTTCCTCAGATATTCAAAAGTAATGTGTTTTTATTAATGTTATACGGTATACTAGGGTTGTCCCGATACCAATATTTTGGTACCGGTACTGGTACCAAAATGTATTTCGATACTTTTTGATACTTTCCTAAATAAAGGGGACCACAAATTATTGGCATTATTGGCTTTATTTTAACAAAAAAATCTTACGGTACATTAAACATATGTTTCTTTTTGCAATAAAAGATCAATGTTGGCCTTAAATAAAATAGTGAACACACTAGACAACTTGTCTTTTAGTAGTAAGTAAGCAAACAAAGGCTGCTAATTTGGTTGCTGACGTATGCAGTAACATATTGTGTCATTTCTCATTCTATTATTTTGTCAAAATTATAAAGGAAAAGCTGTAAAAATGTATTATTAATCCACTTGTTCATTTACTGTTAATATCTGGTTATTTTCCATTTCAACATGTTCTATCTACACTTCTGTTAAAATGTAATAATTACTTAATTCACTAACGGTGTTACAAAAAAGATCAGTTAGAATAATACATAATGTTGGCTATAGAGAAGATACAAATCCTTTATTTATTGAATCAAAGATACTGAAATTCCACGACATAGTGAATTTGCAAACAGCTAAAATTATACACAAAGCAAACTATAACCTGCTACCCAAGAATATACAACAATTCTTCTCAAAAAAAGAGGAGAAATATCTTAGAGAAAAATGTAATTTAAACATTTGTATGCACGCACAGCACTTAAGACCTTCAGTATATCAGTATGTGGAATTAAATTATGGAATGGATTAAGCAAAGCAATCAAACAATGGACTAATGTGATCCACTTCAAGAAACTCTTCAAACTTAAAGTGTTTACAAAGTACAAAGAAGAAGAACCATGACAAACATTCTCAATTTATTTCATGCATCCATTCATTCTCAAAATAATCTTACTCATCTCATCATATGAAATATAACTTACTTCACCAATTATTATTTACTTACTTATTTTTATTGTGATTAATTATGGAGTATATTGTGAATAAATTGAGAACAGGAAGTGAACAAAATTTTTAGCAACTGTTATGTAAAAGAAAAGGGGTAGGATTAAATAAGCTCTGCTTCTTTCTACTCCTTTTCGAACGTGTTGAAAAAAGAAACTGGAAATTGTGATGTATCATGTTGTATGCATGCATGTTCGAAATAAACTCAAACTCAACTCAACTCAACTTATTCTTCTGTTGTTTGGATACTTTACATTAGTTCTGGATGATACCACACATTTAGGTATCGATCCGATACCAAGTAGTTACAGGATCATACATTGGTCATTTTCAAAGTCCTCATGTGTTCAGAGACATATTTACTGATTTTATAAACATAATATGAATTTTTTTTTAAAGTAAAAAAGATAAAAAAAAATTAAAAATATAGACGTAATCATAGTAGTACCGACTAGATACGCTATTGTACTTGGTATCATTACAGTGGATGTCACGTGTAGATCCACCCATGGCATTTGTTTACATTCAGGCGCGCTAGCTTTTGTTAGCGGTAACGCCAGTGAACTATTGTATCCTCCTACAGTGTGTAGTGAAGCATGTTTAGCTATTCCTCGTCCTGCAGGGATGATATTTGTAAGAAACTCACTTTATTCGTCGCCATGGAGGCGAGGATTAGTGATTTAGACGTAGCTAAAACACTGCCGACTGCAGATGGATGTTTGCTGCTAGTTAGCTAGCCATGTCTTAAAGCACCTCTTCCTGAGGGCGTTACAGTGTTATAACTTCAATATTATCGTCAGTTTTTAGGCCAAAATGCATCCATTCTCCTTTTTCTGTCTACACACTGTGTCTGCTTGTAAGTACTCCGTGATTGTTCACAGCTGAACATGCTCGTCTGCTCGTAAACCAGCCGTGAAGGCGCGCCGTCATGCCCGTTAAAAAAATTAAAAAATTGTGAACCGGTACTGGGCAGCACGGTGGAACAGGGGTTAGTGCATGTGCCTCACAATACGAAGGTCCTGAGTAGCCCTGAGTTCAATCCCAGGCTTGGGATGTCATGATCCGTGGTCCGGATCATGTTTAGTTTAGTTATGTTCTGTTAGTTTTGGACTTCTTTAGTTCCTGGTTGCACTTCCTTGTTTGTCTTGTCACTATGGTTATTTATGATTTTCACCTGCCTCTGTTGTTTGGGACACACCTGTGTCTCATCAAGAGACAATATTTAAGGCTGCCTTTCTGATCACTTGTCCTGGCTTCCTTGTTTGCGGTATGACAAGTTACGTTTGTTTATTCCTGTTCTCGATTCCTGATTCCTGTGCTAAGTAAGTTTTTGCTTTAGCTTCTTGTGCGAACGGCACACTTTCCTTTTGTTTTGTTTTTGTCTGTTTGTATCCATTTATTGGATACAAACAGACAATTTGATACAATTTATTTATGGGATTTTACCTGGTTAAATAAAGGCTAATAAATAAATAAATTATTATTTATGATAAATAAATCATCTCCTACCTGCACGCTTTCGTCTGGAGTGTCCGTGTTGCATCTGGAGGAAAGATCACGCATAAAGATGCGACCCCCTCGTGACACGGGATCTTTCTGTGTGGAGTTTGCATGTTCTCCCCGTGACTGCGTTTGTTCCCTCCGGGTACTCCGGCTTCCTCCCACCTCCAAAGACATGCACCTGGGGATAGGTTGATTGGCAACACTAAATTGGCCCTAGTGTGTGAATGTGAGTGTGAATGTTGTCTGTCTATCTGTGTTGGCCCTGCGATGAGGTGGCGACTTGTCCAGGGTCTACCCTGCCTTCCCCCCGAATGCAGCTGAGATAGGCTCCAGCACCCCCCGCGACCCCGAACGGGACAAGCGGTAGAAAATAGATGGATGGATGGGTGAACCGGTACTTTTCTAACAGAGCATTGTACCGTTTTTGATTCATTAGTACCGCGTTATTATGCTAGTCCCGGTATACCGTACAACCCTACTGTATACTCAAACAGAGTTCAGTTTAGTTAATTTTATTCCGGAAATGCATACCAGATTAAGTTTGTGCACAAACTAAGGTTGACAGTTTTCATTTTAACATGTCCAAAAAGAAGTAGGTCGAAGCACAGCATATTCGATTAAATCCCACCCCTTTTGATCATGAAGATAATATTAGACAATTTACTATGTAAAATTAAATGATCAAATCAACGTCAGAATAAGTCAAATAAATGTCAGCAAAAAGCATGTTGTTTTAACCTTGTGTTTGAGTTGCTCAACTTCACAACCTAATTCAGTTCTCAGTCTTGCGCCTGCTGGGAGGGTTCTGCGTTTTCTTTGTGCGCTTCCATCCATCCATCCATCTTCAACCGCTTATCCGGAATCAGGTCGCGGGGACAACAACTCCAGCAGAGACCCCCAGACTTCCCTCTCCAGAGCAACATTAGCGACTTCCTCCTGGGGAATTCCGAAGCGTTCCCAGGCCAGAGAGGAGATGTAATTTCCCCCATCTGGTCCTTGGCCTGCCGCGGGGTCTCCTCCCAGTGGGACGTGCAACGAGGACCTCCCTAGGGAGACGCTCGTGAGGCATCCGCACGAGATGCCCGAACCACCTAAGCTGGCTCCTTTCCAAGCAAAGGAGCAGCGGCTCTACTCCGAGTCTCTCTCGGGTGACTGAACTTCTCACCCTATCTCTAAGGGAGATGCCAGCCACCCTTCTGAGGAAACTCATTTCGGCTGCTTGTACCCGCAATCTTATTCTTTCGGTCATGACCCACACTTCATGACCATAGGTGAGAGTAGGAATGTAGATTGCTCGGTAGACCGAGAGCTTTGCCTTCTGGCTCAGTTCTTGTTTCGTCACAACAGTGCGGCAGAGAGACTGCAATACTGTCCCAGCTGCTCCGATTCTCCGGCTGATTTCCTTCTCCATCTTTCCCTCACTCGTGAACAAGACCCCAAGATACTTAAACTCCTCCACCTGGGACAGAGTCTCGTCCTCTACTTGGACTGTACAATCCATCGGTTTACTGCTGAGAACCATGGCCTCAGATTTGGAGATGCTGATCCTCATTCCAGCCGCTGAACACTCGGCTGCGAACTGATCCAGTGAGAGCTGAAGGTCACAAACCGAAGGTGCCATCAGGACCACATCATCTGCAAACAGCAGTGACCTTCAGCCCCCCGAGACGTATACCCTCTCCGCCATGGCCACGACTCTGCCTAGAAATCCTGTCCATGAAAATCACAAACAGGATAGGTGACAGAGCGCAGCCCTGGAAGAGACCAACCCCCACTGGAAACGGACCCGACTTACATCCAAGCACCCGGACACAACTCTCGCTTTGGTTGTGCAGGGATTGGATGGCCCTCAGCAGGGTTCCCCTCACTCCGTACTCCCTCAGCACCTCCCACAAGATCTCCCAGGGGACCCGGTCATACGCCTTCTCCAAATCCACAAAGCACATGTAGACTGGATAGGCATACTCCCAGGACTTCTCCAGGATTCCCGCAAGAGTAAAGAGTTGGTCAGTTGTTCCACGACCAGGATGGAATCCACATCGCTCCTCTTGAATCTGAGGTTCGACTTTCGGCCGGACCCTCCTTTCCAATACTTTGGCGTAAACTTTCCCAGGGAGGCTGAGTAGTGTGATACCCCTGTAATTAGCACACACCCTCTGGTCCCCCTTTTTGAAAAGGGGAACCACCACCCCAGTCTGCCACTCCCTCGCCACTGTCCCAGACTTCCACGCAATGTTGAAAAGGCGTATCAACCAAGACAGCCCATCAACACCCAGAGCCTTCATCATTCTTCGTGCTCTTGTAGTTTCTTATCCAACTCACTGAATTGGCCAATAGCCTTGTAAAGTTGTTGTGGAGGTGTGTCCATGACACAACTCTTCAGTTTCATCAAGTCAGGGGGACACTTTGGTTAGGGAGAGTAAGACAAGGGCTCCTATAATAGCAGAGAGTGTAAAAAGAGGATATTGAGGGAAATTGAAGGAGGTAAAAAGAAGGGAGCGTTCAGTTCTGATTGCTATTGATAGAGACTGTAATGAATGTGGTGGTGGGCACAGCAACCAACATATCTGCAGTGGTAATGCAGGGTGGCAGTGTATTTGTACTAATAACCCTTAAAAGTGGTGATAAAATACTCCACTCCCCTACTGCAGCCCCTGATGGATGTGCTGGGAGTAATTAAACTCCATTAGGCTGCGGGACCACTTACCATGCATCTATGTGTGTTTGGGCGTGTGTGCTCGTGTTCGTGCAAGAATGGCTTTCATGTCTTAAAACACTTCACTCTGAAATCAAGCAATTCCAGGTAGAAAGGCATGTGCACATTGTTATGTATTGTAACATAACACCAGTGATGTTCGGTCAGAGGAAGTGATAACATGAAATAACTAGAAAAGCATTCGGAGAGCGCAAACCTGCACCTGGCCTTACCTCCCAGGAGTAAAACAGTCCTGAATCCAGACGGTGATCTGGATCACCCCCTCAAATGTAATCGCTTGTTCCTTATCCCATTTCTGACATTTCCAAAAAGTTAAATGAAAATCTGCCTATTACATTTTGAGCTGCATTTAGCGCAGTGTTTTTCAACCTTTTTTGAGCCAAGGTGCATTTTTTTCATTGAAAAAATCCAGAGGCACACCACCAGCAGAAATCATTAAAAAATTAAACTCAGTAGACAATAAAAAATTGTTGTCGCAATTGTTGTATATGACTTTAAACCATAACCAACCATGCATCAATATAGCTCTTGTCTCAAAGTAGGTGTACTGTCACGACCTGTCACATCACACCCTGACTTATTTTGAGTTTTTTGCTGTTTTCCTGTGTGTAGTGTTTTAGTTCTTGTCTTGCGCTCCTATTTTGGTGGCTTTTCCTGTTGCAGTTTCATGTCTTCCTTTGAGCGCTATTCCCCGCACCTGCTTTGTTTTAGCAATCAAGAATATTTAAGTTGTTGCTATCTTTTTTAGTGTGGACATTGTTGTCATGTCATGTACGGATATACTTTGTGGACGCCGTCTCTGCTCCACACGCTGTAAGTTTTTGCTGTCGTCCAGCATTCTGTTTTTGTTTACTTTGTAGACAGTTCAGTTTAAGTTTCGCTCTACAGAGCCATCCCTAAGCTTTAATGCCTTTTCTTAGGGGCACTCACCTTTTGTTTATTTTTGGTTTAAGCATTAGATACCTTTTTACCTGCACACTGCCTTCCGCTGTAGCCTGCATATTGTGATCACCACAAACCATTTGTCGTCTCATTCAACGTGTTCCCGACATCTACAAAGCAATTAGCTACCGGCTTCCACCTACTGATATGGTATGGTATATCATGGTTACTCTGTCGAGCTCAAGACAGCACCGACACTCAACAACGGCACATTATTTGCAGATTATAATTACTGGTCTGCTGAAAAATATTTTTAACCCAAATAGGTGAAACTGCATAATCTCCCACGGCACACCAGACTGTATGTCACGGCACACTGGTTGAAAAACACTGCTTTAGCGGAATGAAAGTAAAGAAGTGAAGCCTTTTGTCAGTCATTCAACGTCTTTGTCTCTGTGGGGGGAGTCAGGGATAAACGCAAAGACATTGAAGCGTGAATGTATGCTAACTTAGTTAAAATCAGTTGTTCGGTTACATAACCTTCTGGCGGACGCCTGGCATAGGTAACATAGGTATTTGTCCATTGAACTGTGTTGTTAAAGTATTTTCTGTATGATTCCAAATGCAACATTTAAAAAGTAGAAAAAAGCAAAAATTGCTGAATTTGCACATTACCTGATCAAAGCAGGGCGGAAAACTGAGATGAGGCTATGGTGAGCCTCTTCTCTACTTTTAGCCTGCAGCTTAGCCTGTCCACTAAATGTGCAGTCCTTCACACACTGGGGTTGAGAAACGTGCCCATTTTTTTGTTTGTTAGCATGTTGCCAATATAATGTTTGCAGAAATATTTAATATACACCATGACTTTCCTAAAGCCAGTGTACTATTTTTAACCTATTAGTAAGTGAGACTTTGTGGGCTAGGTTAAAAAAAAAGAAAAACAATTTGTCTACCACGGAATGGAGGAATCGGCGAATCTGCCCAAAGACAGGTGTGCCAAACTTGTGCCATAGTATTCAAAGCAACTTGAAGCTGTAATTGCTGCCAAATGTGCATCAACAAAGTATTGAGCAACAGCCGTGAATAATTATGCACATGTGATTTTTAATACATTTTCAAAATAAAAAATAAAAAACATTCACATTGTCATTATGGTGTATTGTTTGTAGAATTTTGAGGACAAGAATTAATTTATAACATTTTGGAATAAGGCTGTAAAATAACAAAATGTGGTAAAAGTGAATGCTTTCCGGATACACTGTACCAACGTACTTGATCAGTGTGCCTCCGTGACACACACACACACACACACACACACACACACACACACACACACACACACACACACACACACACACACACACACACACACACACACACACACATTCATATGTATATACAGTAAATGCACAAATGTCTAATTAGAGCAAAAGCTGTTTTGTATAACCTAGAGAGGTTAAAAAATATACATTTGTAGGGTTACATATATTTTATTAGTTAGTGTCAATTTTGATTAATTTAGAACTTCAGGAATCAAAGTCGAAGCGATTTAGGAAATTGGCCACATTGGTACCCAGCACAAGTGACATCAATAATATTTTCAATGGGACAATAGTGCTCTTCCTGTTTGTTTGATGTGTTATTGCGCTGCAGTGCCCCGGTTAGGTGTTCTTATAGGCAGAGCCTCCGAACCACTCTTGCAACCTCTTGGCAATAAGGCTTTCTAATCCCAGGGTTCCACAAGAGGCATAATTAGGGATGTTCGATAATGGCTTTTTGCCGATATCCGATATTCCGATATTGTCCAACTCTTTAATTACCGATACCGATATCAACCGATACCGATATCAACCGATATATACAGTCGTGGAATTAACACATTATTATGCCTAATTTGGACAACCAGGTATTGTGAAGATAAGGTACTTTAAAAAAATTAATAAAATAAAATATCCATCCATCCATCCATCCATCCATCTTCTTCCGCTTATCCGAGGTCGGGTCGCGGGGGCAGCAGCCTAAGCAGGGAAGCCCAGACTTCCTTCTCCCCAGCCACTTCGTCCAGCTCCTCCCGGGGGATCCCGAGGCGTTCCCAGGCCAGCCGGGAGACACAGTCTTCCCAACGTGTCCTGGGTCTTCCCCGTGGCCTCCTACCGGTCGGACGTGCCCTAAACACCTCCCGAGGGAGGCGATCGGGTGGCATCCTGACCAGATGCCCGAACCACCTCATCTGGCTCCTCTCGATGTGGAGGAGCAGCGGCTTTACCTTGAGCTCCCCCCGGATGACAGAGCTTCTCACCCTATCTCTAAGGGAGAGCCCCGCCACCCGGCGGAGGAAACTCATTTCGGCCGCTTGTACCCGTGATCTTGTCCTTTCGGTCATAACCCAAAGCTCATGACCATAGGTGAGGATGGGAACGTAGATCGACCGGTAAATTGAGAGCTTTGCCTTCCGGCTCAGCTCCTTCTTCACCACAACGGATCGATACAGCGTCCGCATTACTGAAGATGCCGCACGGATCCGCCTGTCGATCTCACGATCCACTCTTCCCTCACTCGTGAACAAGACTCCGAGGTACTTAAACTCCTCCACTTGGGGCAGGGTCTCCTCCCCAACCCGGAGATGGCACTCCACCCTTTTCCGGGCGAGAATAAAATAAGATAGATAAATAAAATAAAATAAGATAAATAAATTAAAAACATTTTCTTGAATAAAAAAGAAAGTAAAACAATATAAAAACAGTTACATAGAAACTAGTAATTAATGAAAATTAGTAAAATTAACTGTTAAAGGTTAGTACTATTAGTGGACCAGCAGCACACACAATCATGTGTGCTTACGGACTGTATCCCTTGCAGACTGTATTGATATATATTGATATATAATGTAGGAACCAGAATATTAATAACAGAAAGAAACAACCCTTTTGTGTGAATGAGTGTGAATGAGTGTAAATGGGGGAGGAAGGTTTTTTGGGTTGGTGCACTAATTGTAAGTGTATCTTGTGTTTTTTATGTTGATTTAATAAAACAAAAACAAAAAACAAAAAAAAACAAAAAAAACATACCGATAATAAAAAAAACGATACCGATCATTTCCGATATTACATTTTAACGCATTTATCGGCCGATAAATTCGGCCTCTAGGCATAATGGCTGCTGAACGATATGCTTCCATTCCTGTCAATGTGTCAGTTTCCATCACCTGTGACCACTCTGTGCACTGCACCAGCATGGCATGCCAGTATAAAAACCATTTTGGTCTAAGTTACACAAATGGTATTTATATCGGGGGTAATCAGAGTCACCCACTCTTCTAAAGTTTAACATCTCATACCTAAGCATGGATGGATCGTCCGCTGCCACCCAGCTCTGGGATTTGGGAGGGACACACATGGAGGGGAAGGGCACACCCACCTAACCAGTTGCAGCGACTCGGTGACTATCTTTTCAAATGCTCCTGTGTTTTGCCGTGTTTTGGTCAAGCATCACTTTCTTCCTGATGCTCGACCATTTTTTAAAAATTTTATTTCAGCCTGTCTGCTTTTTCTGGAGCACACAGCATTTTAAAATTTCAACCTCGCTCGAAACACCAGGAACAAGCACCTGCTACTGACTTGCGATGATTTCCGAGTTGATTGCGACATAAAAAAGAATTGTGCTTGGATTTGTGCGTGCGCACACTGAATATTTACTTGCGTACATAGTTTTCTGAATTTGAACATGCGTCTATTTTTAGTAGGATATAATGATAATAATTATAATGGATTCGATTTATATAGCGCTTTTCTAGACACTCAAAGCGCTGCACAGAGAGCTGAGAACCCATCATTCATTCACTCCACATTCACACTCGGTGGTGGTAAGCTACATTTGTAGCCACAGCTGCCCAGGGGTAGACTGACGCAATTTGTATCCACGCATATCCACGCAACTCTGATTACATGAGGCCCCTTATCTACCAAGATCCAAATACCGCGCACCAACAGCGTGTGCAAACTATAAAATTGCGATAAATATTATTATTGGGCGTGTTGCGGGTGCATAATTGCCAACCCTCCCGGATTTTCCGGGAGACTCCCGAAATTCAGCGCCTCTCCCGAAAACCTCCCGGGACAAATTTTCTCCCGAAAATCTCCCGAAATTCAGGCGGAGTTGGAGGCCACGCCCCTTCCAGTTCCATGCAACCTGAGTGACGTGTCGACAGCCTGTTTTCACGTCCGCTTTCCCACAATATAAACAGCGTGCCTGCCCAATCACGTCATAGCTGTAGAATGATCGAGGGCGAGTTTTTGGTTTCTTATGTGGGTTTATTGTTAGACAGTTTCATTAACGTCCTCCCAGCGCGGTAACAACACACAACAACAGCAGTCACGTTTTCGTCTACCGTAAAGCAGTTTGTCTGCCGTAAACAGCAATGTTGTGACACTCTTAAACAGGACAATACTGCCATCTACTGTACATGCATTTGTGACAATAACATCTAGGGCTTTTAGAGAATGCAGTGCACAACTGCGCACACAACAAGGAGACGAAGCAGAAGAACGAGGAAGATACAGCCGTGGCGACGCCGATGACGAGTAAGATGAAGAAATACGCTTGTAAGTTCCAAGCAGCAGCGGCGATTGGACCTGGATAGCCTCCGGGAAGAAGTAGTGGAGTACCAAGTGCTTGGCAGTGAAGATCTTCCTCAGGAAGCAAAGATTGACCGGTTTTGGGCCATGCTAGGGAGAGATGGAAGATTCCAGACTCTAGTGCATTTGATGAAAGCACTTTTGTGCGTGCCACACAGCAATGCATCATCAGAGAGGGTGTTCAGCATGGTTAGAAAAATAGTGACAGAGAATAGAACAAGGATGAACAATTCAACCCTTAACTCAACAATGAGTAGATGAGTGTTATGTGTGTGTATATGTGTAAATAAATGAACACTGAAATTCAAGTATTTATTTTATTTATATATATATATATATATATATATATATATATATATATATATATAATAAAATAAATATATATATATATATATATATATATATATATATATATATATATAGCTAGAATCCACTGAAAGTCAAGTATTTCTTATATATATATATATATATATATATATATATATATATATATATATACATATATATATATATATATATATATAGCTAGAATCCACTGAAAGTCAAGTATTTCTTATATATATATATATATATATATATATATATATATATATATATATATATATATATATATATATATATATATATATATATATATATATATATATATATACTGTATATATATACTTGACTTGGTGAATTCTAGCTGTAAATATACTCCTCCCCTCTTAACCACGCCCCCAACAACGCCCCCGCCCCCACCCCCCACCTCCCGAAATCGGAGGTCTCAAGGTTGGCAAGTATGTGCGGGTGATCTACTAAGACTGCGTGTACATCACATTCATGCAGGTGTCGCTGTGATGCAAAAAAAATAAATAAACGGGTAGGATCTGATAGGACTGAGCAAATGTATGTTCGTGATAAATTTCAGGTTGAACACAGTGATCAGCTGTGCGCTTATATAACTCGATCAAATATGGCGGAACAGCTAATCCGAGTCGACTTTTTACCGCCCTACTTCCGGTTACAAAGTACACAGAAGTAAGCAGAACCCTAGATATGAACAGAATGGCCAAACTTAAAAATGACATTGTGAGCAGTAAATGATTATATTCATCATAAACCCAATCTTCAGTCTGATCGCATTCATTCATCCAACCTGTATGTCTTCGAAAAATTAATAATGTCATAATTCTTCGCCTGCGATGAGGTGGCGACTTGTCCAGGGTGTACCCCGCCTTCCGCCCGATTGTAGCTGAGATAGGCTCCAGCGCCCCCGCGACCCCAAAGGGAATAAGCGGTAGAAAATGGATGGATGGATAATTCTTCGCCAAATAGTTGGTCGTGAAAATATATGATTGACTAATAACCACAAAACAGTCAGTGGCGGAAGAAAGATGCTTCAAAACTCACATCAATGTCCAAACACTTTATATGAGTGGTTATAGGAATATGTGTTTAAATGATTTTGGCCTTAAAAGTGTTGGCCATTTCTATGGTATTAATTGTAAAAGACTTTTGTAGATCCACCATTGATGTGCTAAAACCGTTTTCTTGTTTAAAAGCTACATACAATATTAACTGTCAGTGACGTGCGGTGAGGTTCATGGCTGGTGAGGCACTGACTTCATCACAGTCAGATTTACAAACATATGAACCCTAAAGAGTATCTTATTCACCATTTGATTGGCAGCAGTTAACGGGTTATGTTTAAAAGCTCATACCAGCATTCTTCCCTGCTTGGCACTCAGCATCAAGGGTTGGAATTGGGGGTTAAATCACCAAAAATGATTCCCGGGCGCGGTGCCGCTGCTGCCCACTGCTCCCCTCACCTCCCAGGGGGTGAGCAAGGGGATGGGTCAAATGCAGAGGACAAATTTCACCACACCTAGTGTGTGTGACAATCATTGGTACTTTAACTTAACTTCAACTTTACACATACAAACTGTAGCACACAAAAAAGCAAATTTAATAAAAAAACGTTATTATGGTCTTACCTTTACTTATAAATGAAGTCCATGCGCCGCTGTTGTGCTGGATTAATGCACCCCCTGACTGGAGTGTTATATCAACTAAAGCCCTCACTTCAACTTTCCACGTGCAAGATTGAATCTATTTAAAAAAGTGTGACCGAGGGTTTATAAATGTCGCCGATACTGTATGAAACTACAAAATAACAAACACGGAGGCTCCAGTTTACACGAGGACCACTTTATTTACCTTCTTTCAAAAACCTATACTCCACTCCAACGTGTCATCACTTCCGCTCTTAGCGCCTTCAAAATAAGAGCTCAAGGCATATACTGTATAACAGCGCATAACAGGAACTTAACATCACAAAGAGGAAAGCCCATACAAATAGGTTACAAAAGTTATTTAATAAGAAGCCAAAAAGTGCAAAAACAATAATGTTCATGTTGGAGGAGTTGTGAATTAGGTACACCTGCAGTCTGCAGGTGTACCTAATGTTGTGGCCCTGCAGTCATTCACAACTCCTCCAACACGAACATTATTGTTTTTGCACTTTTTGGCTTCTTATGAAATAACTTTTTTAAATAGATTCAATCTTGCACGTGGAAAGTTTAAGTGTGGGCTTTAGTTGATATAACACTCCCGTCAGGGGGTGCAAATTCTACGGCGGGGGTGCAGGAGGCGGATTTCTGCGAGCCTCAGCCAGTGCGTCTTTTGCAGCCGTTTTATGATCGCTCAGCACAAGAAATACGTTACACACATACAGTTGTTGACAAAATACACTGTATATTATATACCTCAGCTAACTAAACTATGGAAATGTATAATATAGTTCATATAGCAATACGGTCTCCTTGCACAGGAGGCCAGCAGTTAGCCGAGTCCGCAATCCATGGTGAGGCACAAATGAGTGACGTGCCTCAACTGGCTGCTGTTCACCGCATCGTCTCTTCTCAGTATTTGAACGGCAAATGTGAAAATTCAGCGATTTTGAATAAAAATAATCTAAAACTGGTGACGTTAAATGGAAAATAACTTTATAGTATAATCACTGGATACATTTAACAATTTAATAATTTTTTTTTTTCTTTTTACATTTTTTTTCTTTCCATGATGGCAGGTGAGGCGGGGCCTCACCTGCCTCTAGTGACTGCACGTCACTGAACTGTTATTTGTTCAAGCACATAATACATATTAATAAAGTGTTTGGATGTATTCATTAAATCAATGTAGCCAAAACTGTCAGGTATGGAAATAAACACACAGGTCTGGCTATAAGAATAACACAATTGCAATGTATTCTTGGTTGCCAAAAAGTGATGTAAAGTAATATTTTGATATTGACACCTCTCATCTGTGCATACATTACTAGACTACCCTCAGTAGAAAACATGTGTCTTTATCAACATATTATTTTGAATAACTAAAATGTCGTTTGGGGTTGATTTTAGCTTTTTAAAGGGTGCTTCAACACGTAAGTAGTACAGTACTGTAGGTACTTTATTATTATATATGTAATTATTTTATGGGTATGAAACACGTAAACAGTACAATAGGTACATTATTATCATATATGTAACTCTCTTATGGGTATATAGTGTACTTCAAAACGTAAACAGTACAGTATAAGTATTTTGTTATCATATATGTAACTCTCTTGAATGAATACATCCAAACACTTGATTAAAATTAATTATGTGCATGAACAAAGATTAGTTATTATTCTATGTAGCCTCTAAACAAGAACACGGTTTTAACACATTAACATCGGATCAATAACAGTCCTTTACAATCCCGTTATTACCATAGAAATGACCAACTCTGTCATTTATCGGACACGATAAATGCTTAGATCATTTCAAACACATATCCTTACGATATCAGTTGTGGAGAGAAGAAGCCCGAAAGTGTTAAGTGCTTTTGTGGCGCGGTGGCGGAATACATTTTTGACGCGGAATCAGTTTTTGGCGCATCACTGATAGCAGCAAATAATATATTTGACTTACGGTTGTGTCGATGTCAGAATCGACGTCTCACCTGTAGATAGCATCATAGCAGTAAGAATTAAACGTGTCCTGTTCACTAGCTCCCTGGTGTACGAATAGTACATGTTAAGCCACATATATTGTTTTGACGGTGACTTCCTTATCCCACAAGGAAAAGCATCTGGTTGGCTTTTGTTCATACCTAACCCAACCCCTCTTTCAACTTACGCCATTTAAGAGCTGTGATTGGATATATTCCGAATTTGACCCACCCATCGACAAGACAAAACTAAATCTGATTGGATTTCGTTTCTGTCAACTTTGTTGTCTTGTAGTTTTACTTTTACTAACATGACAGTTAATTGTTTTATCGTCTTAGTCAACGTGCCTTTGTTTTGATTACTGGCCATCTTATTATCAAATGCTCCGAAGTTAAGAATAAATAAATAAAATAAACACCTTCCAGCCCAGTGTGAACATAGCCACAGATAATAGAATAGAATAGAATGCCTTTTATTGTCACTATACACGGGTACAATGAGATTAAAATCAACTCCAGTATCAGTGCAACAGTCTACAAATGTGCACATTATAGGAAAGAAAGAAAAGAAAAATAGTGCAAAAGGAGGTAAGGTGCACAGTCCAGTCCTGAGAATGAATGTTCTGAATGTGTTGTTTAAATATTATACTATATGCATTTATACAGAAGCATTCAGACTGTGGGTGGAAAGTAAAAATTGCACACAGAGAGGTGCTAAACTAAAAAATCAGTGCCTATGAGAGTTCATGATAGTGCACGATGTACCTATTCTTTATTGTAGTCTTTCAGTAAGTGATGTGATGTGTTCAATGTGAGCTTCTGCGTGTGGTCATGTGACTACCTGGCTGTGTTGGATTGGTGAAACAGAGTCATGTGATAGCGTCTCAGGCAAAAGTCTCCTTCACAAACCAAGACAATGACATCGTGCAAGCAGAATGATAAATAGATACAAATAAAAGCAGTGATCAGAACGGAACTTGATGTAAATACGTTAGAGTAGTGCTTTCGTCACAAAAAACCCTAAGTAAAAGTACAAAGTATGTTGTGTTAAAACTGGGTGGGGGTGCAAATCTTTGCCACACCCCAGGCACTGGTAATCAATGATTCCCTGCCTATACTCTGGAGGGAATGGTCCGCACAGAAAACAAGTCAACGTCTCAGTCATCCAGCATGTTGTTTAGTTCTTCTGCTGTCAGGGTCCACTGCTGTAGTTTTTTCTCAGACTTCACTTCAAGATTTGACTCAACATCAAGTGGGAAAAGCTTTTAGTAAGAGCACTGTGTGGCGCTCTCTAATGCTTTACCAAATGACAAGAGAGATTGTGCAAGGATGTGATATGCACAAATTGAAATGATAAACTATATTTTACAGTGGAGGGCAGCGGTAGATATACTGCTTGGTAATAGAGCTTTCAGTCAGTAATTAGGGAGCATAAAAAAAACCTGGGCTGAAGTGATGAATACACCACATGGACACACAAACAAACATATTTCAAAAGCACAGAAACACATGTCTTTACTGCAGGTGATTCTGGAGGCCTCACGAACCGCCTGGCACCCAAGCAGGTCTGACAAGGGGCTGCATCCCTGCTTTTAATGACCCTCCGGGGAGCCCTTACCTGATGGGCCAGCCTAGCCAATGTGTCCAGGTGCAGCAACACAAGCGTTTCATTAAAAATTAAAGCCAACGTTTTGGAGCAAAGCTCTCAGTCGGCACAGAGGGGGAAAACGGGAGAGAGTATGGTGATTAAAAAAGAAAACGGTAATCCATGGCACAGTTCCAAAAGCTTGCGCAGGCCCCTTTACCCAACAACCGGCTTCCCAAACTATTTCTCTCTTTTTCTTTCTCATCGGATTCTAACGTCACCTTGGCAAAGGATTGTGTGGAGCATATTTCCAGTGGTGACGATCATTGCACTTATTGTACATGTTCAGTCAATTAAACATCGATTGTTGTTGTGTGCTTGTTGAAATAAGAACAGAATGACAGGATAGTGTCTTTCGTCTTAGTATAAATATCATGTGAATTTAAAGTGTCTATAATTAAATGCAGTTATCAATTACAGCCGTATATATTTTGATTATGGTTGTTATGTAAAACTACAATCAATCCCTTTGAGGTACAGTACTGGCCAAACGTTTGGAAACACCTTCTCCTTTCAATGCGTTTTCTTTTTTTTCATGACATTGTAGATTGTCACTGAAGGCATCAAAACTATGACACCTGTGAAGTGAAAACCATTTCAGGCTCTTGAAGCTCATCGAGAGAATGCCAAGAGTGTGCAAAGCAGTAATCAGAGCAAAGAGTGGCTATTTTGAAGAAACTAGAATATAAAATATGTTTTCAGTTATTTCACCTTTTTTTGTGAAGTACATAACTCCACATACAAACTCTGTTTCCATATGAGTTGGGAAATTGTCTTAGATGTAAATATAAACGGAATACAATGATTTGCAAATCCTTTTCAACCCATATTCAGTTGAATATGCTACAAAGACAACATATTTGATGTTCAAACTGATAAACATTTTTTTTTTTTTAAATAATCATTAACTTTAGAATTTGATGCCAGCAACACGTGACAAAGAAGTTGGGAAAGGTGACAATAAATACTGATAAAGTTGAGGAATGCTAATCAAACACTTATTTGGAACATCCCACAGGTATGCAGGCTAATTGGGAACAGGTGGGTGCCATGATTGCCATGCTCAGTCTTTCACAAGAAAGAGTGGGGCGAGGTATACGCCTTTGTCCACAACTGCGTGAGCAAATAGTCAAACAGTTTAAGAACAACCTTTCTCAAAGTGCAATTGCAAGAAATTTAGGGATTTCAACATCTACGGTCCATAATATCATCAAAAGGTTCAGAGAATCTGGAGAAATCACTCCACGTAAGCGGCATGGCCGGAAACCAACATTGAATGACCGTGACCTTAGATCCCTCAGACGGCACTGTATCAAAAACCGACTAAAAGATATCACCACATGGGCTCAGGAACACTTCAGAAAACCACTGTCACTAAATACAGTTTGTCGCTACATCTGTAAGTGCAAGTTAAAGCTCTACTATGCAAAGTGAAAGCCATTTATCAACAACATCCAGAAACGCCGCCGGCTTCTCTGGGCCCGAGATCATCTAAATGGACTGATGCAAAGTGGAAAAGTGTTCTGTGGTCTGTCAAGTCCACATTTCAAATTGTTTTTAGAAATATTCGACATCGTGTCATCCGGATCAAAGGGGAAGCGAACCATCCAGACTGTTATCGACGCAAAGTTCAAAAGCCAGCATCTGTGATGGTATGGGGGTGCATTAGTGCCCAAGGCATGGGTAACTTACCCATCTGTGAAGGCACCATTAATGCTGAAAGGTACATACAGGTTTTGGAACAACATATGCTGCCATCTAAGCGCCGTCTTTTTCATGGACGCCCCTGCTTATTTCAGCAGGACAATGCCAAGCCACATTCAGCACGTGTTGCAACAGCGTGGCTTCGTAAAAAAAGAGTGCGGGTACTTTCCTGGCTCGCCTGCAGTCCAGACCTGTCTCCCATCGAAAATGTGTGGCGCGTTATGAAGCGTAAAATACGACAGCAGAGACCCCGGACTGTTGAACGACTAAAGCTCTACATAAAACAAGAATGGGAAAGAATTCCACTTTCAAAGCTTCAACAATTAGTTTCCTCAGTTCCCAATCGTTTATGAGTGTTGTTAAAAGAAAAGGTGATGTAACACAGTGGTGAACATGCCCTTTCCCAACTACTTTGGCACATGTTGCAGCCATGAAATTCTAAGTTAATTATTATTTGCAAAACAAAAATCAAGTTTATGAGTTTGAACATCAAATATCTTGTCTTTGTAGCATATTCAATTGAATATGGGTTGAAAAGGATTTGCAAATCATTGTATTCCATTTATATTTACATCTAACACAATTTCCCAACTCATATGGAAACGGGATTTGTATGTTCATTCATAGTTTTGATGCCTTCAGGGACAATCTACAATAGTCATGAAAATAAAGAAAACGCATTGAAGGAGAAGGTGTGTTCTGTATGTCAAATATTTTGGTTATCTTATGAACAAAATATAATTTATTTACCTTGGTGTTAAAGAAAAAACACTTCTAAGAATGTGTCAAAACAAATATTTTGTTAGCTTGGCAGTTAGTTGTTTTATGTCATGACTCTTCATGACTATTTGGTGTTAGCTGTATTATTTTTCTGTTTTGATGATATTTCCATTCCAGCGATGTTATTTTTAGCTTCCACTTCCTGTGTGCTTCCATTGTCTGCCACTGAGCGCTGGCCCCCACACCTGTCCCTGATTGGCAATCAGGACACACCTGTTCCAAGTTGCCAATCAGAGTGTTTCTTTATATGCCAGCCCTTATCTTTAAACATGACTGGTATATAAAGACTAAATGCAACCACGTCAAGTGTAGGCTTTTCCGTGCACTCACTCCGTAGCTGAAATAGGTTTTATTTGCATTCATTAAATAGATTTTTTTACCTGCATTCTGCCTCCCATCTCTGCATTTTGGAGTCCCGCTGCCACGTGACAGTTTTAATGCACAATACCACCACCGAGAGTAGTGGAATGTAGTGTTGGTACCGGTACTGGTACCAAAATCGTTTCGATACTTTTCTAAATAAAGGGGACCACAAAAAATGTCATTATTTGCTTTATTTTAACAAAAAATCTTAGGGTACATTAAACATATGTTTCTTATTGCAAGTTTGTCCTTAAATAAAATAGTGAACGTACAAGACAACTTGTCTTTGTCAAGATGGGGACTATGGTGTGGTTTGTTTTCCCGTGGTGCAAAGCGACTTGACCGGACACGACGTGAAGGTAAGGACATGTTTAATATTTTAACTCAAAAGGCTCAAAAAGGTATAAACCAAAGGCGCTCACAGCGGAGGTAAAAAAAAACGTGGCTATGAAAACAAAAGGCGCACACAAAGGCGGAGAACAAACTTGACTACTGAAACAAAACTTGCAAACTATGGCATGAATAAAGAAAACTTACTTGGAACGGGAAAAGAGCATGAAAAAGAACAGCATGGATCATCAACAAGGGTAGAGAGTGATGTCGCCAGGCTGACTGCCTGGCAACTACAGGCTTAAATAGTGATGACATGAATAGTGAAAACAGGTGCGTGACTCAAAATGTGAAAACGTGAGACAGGTGCGTGACATGACGATGTGAACCAGGTGAAACTAATGGTTACTATGGTGACAAAGGGAGTGAAGACAAGAACTAAAGTGTCCAAAAACCAAGCAAAACATAACTAAACAAAACATGATCACAGACATGACAGTCTTTTAGTAGTAAGTAAGCAAACAAAGGCTCCTAATTTAGCTGCTGACGTATGCAGTAACATATTGTGTCATTTTCCATTCAATTATTTTGTCAAAATTATTAAGGACAAGTGGTAGAAAATGAATTATTAATCTACTTGTTCATTTACTGTTAATAACTGCTTACTTTCTCTTTTAACATGTTCTATCTACACTTCTGTTAAAATGTAGTTATCACTTATTCTTCTGTGGTTTGATACTTTACATTAGTTTTGGATGATACCACAAATGTGGGTATCAATCCGATACCAAGTAGTTACAGGATCAGACATTGGTCATATTCAAAGTCCTCATGTGTCCAGGGACATATTTCCTGAGTTTATAAACATAACATACATTTAAAAAAAACGAAAGAAGATGTTGTGATGCCAAAAAGTATTGACGTAATCATAGTAGTATCGACTAAATACGCTCCTGTACTTGGTATCATTACAGTGGATGTCAGGTGTAGATCCACCAACGGCGTTTGTTTACATTTTGGCGTCGGTGAGCTACGGTGCGTAGTGAAGCATGTTTAGCTATTTAGAAGTAGCTAAAACACTGCCGACTGGGGCTGGACTTTAGCCGCTAGCTAGCTAGCCATGTCTTAAAGCACCTCTTCCGGCGGGCGTTTCAGTGTTATAACTTCACCTTTATCGTTAGTTTTTAAGCCAAAATGCATCCATTCTCCCTTTTCGGTCTACACACATTGTCTGTTTGTAAGTACTCCGTGATTGTGTGTCGCGGAACATGCTTGTGTGCTCGTAAACCAGCAATGAAGTGAAGACGACCGGTACTTTTTAGAGGCGGTATAGTACCGAATATGATTCATTAGTATCGCGGTACTACACTAATACCGGTATACCATACAATCCTGGTGGAATGGAACAGTATTGATTTCTATCAATAAATGCCAATACATTAACTCTGACCTATTTTTACTGTCCTCATCAGGAATAATATACATAGGGTTCAATTGTGTAGCATCTCAACTTGCATCAGAATTAACATCCAGTTCTATTATCATATATAATCTGAACAAGGGCAATATCTGGCTTTTTTTGTTGTTGTTGTTAGTTATCGTGCATTGGAGGACCTTTTGATACTGCGAGGATACATTAGTTTGTGAATTGGCGAGTGAGTGCATTTCATAGAACTATACAAAAGTCAAATCTGTTTTTAAGCCAAGACAATACAAACAAAATGGAAAGCTCTAGCACGCAGACACTTGGTGTCGGTCTTCTTCACAAAACGCAATGGAGGCCTGCACTCTCTGGGTGCCACTCTGAGTTCCAGAATAATTACCACGCTCTTCAGAGAAATAATTTCGATGATCACGTCTGTAATTTCAGAGTTAGTTTGGTAGCTACAATCACATGCTTTATTAGAACCAAATGTAGGATGTGAGATGTGATGGGACACTTTTATGCTTTAAAGGAATACCACATTTTTCTCCTGGGAGAAATTACTGTTGATTGCACTAGTTGTAATGAGTGTGGAATTGTGCCATGAAAGGGATTTTTTTTTTTATCACTTTAATAATATCAGTTCTTTTTTTTTTTTTTTTTAGTCTTTTTAGTCATGCTCAGATGGTGCCAGAAATAATTGAGTGTTTGTATGCTTGTGTGTGTAAACAGCTGCATATGACTCAAGTCTTAGGATGATGGCTGTTCTTGGCATGTGTGATGTGTGCCTTCAGGTGCATAGTGTTCTCCATTTCACGCATAAAAGAGTTAGCTCACACACACACACGCACACACACACACAAGGCACATTGACAAGGTAAATGCATGCAAAAACATCTACCCACCTACACAGACACTGGGGAGAGGAGTGGTACAAAGTCGGTGTGTATATCAGATCCTCACAGCGAATCCTGCTTGATTGACTGCGTGTCTGATGTTTCGCTGTCTGCTGCCTCATTATTACAACTTATGCTGTTTTTCAGATGAATAATTGATCTTCCTTTTGTTGGGAGAATAACTATTTTGTAGTACGGGATTAGAATGTTCCTTGTCTATGATTAGAAATGTCCTCAAATCGAAAATATATATACTATTATTTTCTTTAAAATGTTTCAAATAGCCAATAAATGCAATTATACAACTCTAGTAATAATGTCATAGTTCAACATTATTTTTGTGCAAGTTATGCAAGTATAATGTATTAGTATTCTGGATAAATTTAGCAATGTTATGACAATGCTGGGAAATATTGAAATGTGTTTGCAATATTTTGGACCTTTCAAAAGATAACCTTAATATTTAAAACCACCTCTTCATAGCATGCAATGCTTTTATACCAGTAGTGTCAAACGTGCGGGCTGGAACAGGCCCGCAAACAGGTTTTATCCGGCCCGCGGCATGAGTTTTTATAAGTATAAGAATGCGCCGAAATTTGTGAATGAAAGAAACTGCTGTTCTAAATGTGTCCACTAGATGTCGCAATTGCAATTCTTTGTATCTTTGTAAATTATGCTACATATGTAAAATAACAAAAAACAACAACACATGATGTTAGTGCTCCAGTCGAGGAAAATGAGCAAACTCCATAAATAACTTCCTGTAATTTGATTTTGATATTATTTTTTTATCTTGACAGATTGAAAATTAACACCAATGAGTTGATTGATGAACATTATCACATGATTTAATCAGAAAGTATAAATAACGACTAATACAGATATAATACTATTAACCGCAACATGTAAGTGTAAAAAAACAACAACAACATTGTGATTTGTACATTTTCAGAATGTGTTTGTTCTATTTTTAAACAAAGAAAACAATCCGAAGTTGTCTTTATTTTTAGGTTATCGTGCCGTGATTTTACCAGTCCGGCCCACTTGGGAGTAGATTTTTCTCCATGTGACCCCCGATCTAAAATGAGTTTTACACCCCTATTTTATACACACCTGCAGAAATGATCACCTCTGATGAAAGTTGTATACTTTTTGATACAGCTTTTTTCATATGGATGTGCAGGTGTACCGAATGTCATCTTGCAAGTGTAAACATATTACCTAACTTTAAGTTGAAATTTGAAATCTTGTATGAAAATTATACAACATAAATTGGCAAGAAATACTTCAATAATGAATAAAGCTAAATATTTTCTTGACCAAAAATGACTCAAAAAGGACTCCATATTTTTTACTGCTCACAAGTGTTACCATATATGGGTTATTGTGTAGAAATATGGGAAAATAACTACAAAAATACACTTTGTTCAATTGCCGTGTTACAAAAAGAAGTCAGTTAAAATAATACAAAATGTTAATTATAGGGAACATTCAAACCCTTTACTACTGAATTAAAAAATATTAAAATGCATCGAATTGGTGCATTTGCAAACAGCTAAAATTATGTACAAAGCAAACTATAACCCGTTAGCCAAGAATGACCAAAAATTCTTCTCAACAAAAGAGGAGAAATATAACATTAAGGAAAATCTTTACTTAAAATATTTATTTGCACGTAAACACTCAGTATGTGGAATAAAATGATGGACTAGATTAATTAAAGAAAGTACTAATATGATCCAGTTTAAGAAACTGTTCAAACTCAAAGTGTTTACAAAATACAAGGAAGAAGAATCCCGATAAACATCTCGAACCTTAGTAAGAAATGATATCATTTTCATGGGCCAGTTTATCAGATGATGTGAATCACAACTTATAACTATTTTTGTCTGAGAACTTTATTGATTATTTATTTGTTTAATTTTGATTGTGTTACAAACTTGGCGAAGGAAGTAAACAAACGTGTTAAAAATTGTTACGAAATTAAAAAGGGGAAGGATTAAATATGATCTGCTTCTACCTACTACTTTTTGGACAGGTTTTAATGAGAAACTAGAAATGTGCGAAATATGAGTGTCATATTGTAACTGCATGCATGTTGAAAATAAACTAAAACCTTAAGTACCCTCATGCGTGTTAACATAAACTATAAAACTTGCAATTAAATATTTTTGTTACATTTTTCTGTTCAACATTTTGTCTGTCTTCACCTGTAATTGACAGAAAAAAAACAGTGTTAAACATTGACAAATTTTATGTCTACTATATTTCGTGGTTAAATTCCTGACCTATGAGTTTTATTATTGCATATTCTTTTTAATCTGGCTAAATAAACCTTTTTCCCTGGCATATGCAAAACACGCACATACTTAAATGACATCAATCTTTTGTCAAGCAGGCAACAATGCATGCTAAAAATCCCACTTCTCAATCTGGAACAATCTGTTGCAATCAATCAAATAAAACATAACTCATGCAACAATTATTATTATTTTCCCCCTAAAAACATGAAACAATTAATGTGACACGGTGAGGAAGGGCAATCTATAGTTTTGGAGGATTTATTCAATTTGCATCTGTAATTGTGTGCAATTTACAAACTCATTATTTTACAATTTACTGCATTTAACAGCTGCTGGAGGGCAGATAATGGAAGGACTATAGGGGGCTAGCATGAGCCCCTGATGGACCCCAAACGTGATGTGAAGCGTTAAAATAATGATGTCCGTCTGTTTCTTCTTAAGTTGTCAGATTTCAGTGGGGAAAACCCTGCATAATAACTTCTCATCTCCCTTTGATAGAAATACATGGCACCCAAAAATGCTAGTTTTGACCAAAAAAACACATATTCCAATTTTGAGAGAAATCCCCTTCTTAAAGAACTTCACTTTAGGGGTCAATGGAGGAATTTTAGAAACTACCAATTATAATTTGGTCCTGTCAAAAACACTTTTGTCAGTTAATACTGACAAAAAGTGACACAACCATACTGCTTGACAGCCTTTGTGCTTTTCCTTGCATCTGGCGTACCCGCAAGAGTCCACGAAACAACTGGCATACCACTTCTCCTTTTTGGATACAGGCTTGATCTGCCAGCAAGATGGCCTGGTAAAGCTTTATTCCACTTTGGAGAAAAAAGTTGGATTGCGAATCCTTTACTGTGCTGGTTTGTGTATCTTCCACTCATAATTGATTGTTTACTTTCCCTTTTTTATTTCTTTCACTCTGAGTCTGTGAGTATGCAATTTTAATTAGGGAAGCTGACCGGGCTGGTGCATGATCCGCAGCCTTGCATCTGTCACAGGAAAAAAGTGATAGTGAGACACCGCTTCCCTTTTCATCTTCTCTCAAATACTACATCCTCCCCATCCCTGATGCGTGAACCGGACTTGAGCAGCAGGTGCCATATTATTGTGTACAGAAAAGCAATTAGGCAGCATATTGGATGAATGAGGAGTGCATTAATATTAGCAAGTGCATTTGTCAGCGGCGTTTGATGCAAGTCCTTTTCTTTCCTTTCTGCAACATTAAGATTGTGGCGCTCATAAATTCACTGCTTAAACCACCATCTGCTGCGCTGTCAGCCCACACCGAGGAAAACGCCGAGAGAGGAGCCATTTATTCCCTTCTGTCTCCCACACTGGCGAAAGAGTGAAAGACAGATAGATAAGAAGAAATGCATTCACTCCCCTTTAGATTTTTTTGTTCCACAGGGAAAGGCGATGTATTAGGATTTATGGAGATGTTTGGCTCACACAGAATGACAGTGCTCCTAAATCTACCTTTTTCTTTGTGTCTGCAGTGCTACCTTCTGCTTACCCAAGCACCGCTCCTCAATGCACTCAAGGAGGACATCCATCCTTACAGGCGTAAACATAACTCACAATAAACATCTGATTTTGTAATTACAGTTCAGTAAAGTTCAGAGAGTCTCTCCAAAATATATTCTCCCGACCAATGCGAGAATATTCAACATAAAGTCAAACCCTTTGCTTCTTGATGCAGGGATTTTCATCTTGCAACATGACACTCTTACGACTGCATGCACAATCCTGCTAATCTGATCAGGGAAGAAAAAAACTGTGGTTTTTGTCACACACACATGCGCACACAGTATATATACATAAATATATTTACATATATTTATGTATATATATGTATGCACATATGTGTGTGTATATATATGTACGTATGTATATATATATATATATATATATATATATATATATATATATATATATATGTATGTATGTATATATGTACGTATTTATGTGTGTGTGTATATGTACGTATGTATATATATATGTATATATATATGCATACATATAAATATTCCGTGAAAGTTTAGTTGTTTCTGGGACACAGATAGTACCTTCAATAACAGGGCCACACATTAAAATTAGGGATGTCCGATAATGGCTTTTTGCCGATATCCGATATTGTCCAACTCTTTAATTACCGATACCGATATCAACCGATACCGATATCAACCGATATATACAGTCGTGGAATTAACACATTATTATGCCTAATTTGGACAACCAGGTGTCAAAGCGTGGACTTTGGGGTTTGTTTTCCCATGGTGCAAAGGAAAGTTGGCGCGGGCAAGGCGTGATTGTAAGTACATGTTTAATTTTACACTAACAAAAAGAACAAACGAAAAGCGCGCACAAGGCGGAAGTACAAAAACTTGGCTAATGAAACAAAAACTTGCACAAAGGCAAAAACGCTAAACATGAAATATACAACACTCACTGTGGCATGAAAAACGTGCATGAAACAATGGCTTGGCATGACAGGTAGCAGAGGTAGAAAGGATAGATAGATATGATAATGTCACCAGGACGAACAACAGAAACAGACCGGCTTAAATAGCAGTGACATGATCAGTGAAAACAGGTGCGTGACTCAAAACGTGAAACAGGTGCGTGACATGACAGGTGAAAACTAATGGGTTGCTATGGTGACAAAAACAAACAAAAGTGCACAAAGAGTCCAAAAACAAAACCGAACATGACTAAAACAAAACATGATCACACAGACATGACACCAGGTATGATGAAGATAAGGTACTTTAAAAAAAAATTAATAAAATAAAATAAGATCAATAAATTAAAAACATTTTCTTGAATAAAAAAGAAAGTAAAATAATATAAAAACAGTTACATTGAAACTAGTAATTAATGAAAATGAGTAAAATTAACTGTTAAAGGTTAATACTATTAGTGCATCTCTAATTATAATTATTTCAAATCCCTTTATTTTGGTCTTACCCCTCCAAAACAGCACACTTGTAATATGTGACACGCCTTCTAAAAAGAAAAAAACAACTTTTGACATGATAAAAATGGTGTCAAAACCAATAGAATAGAATGTACAACTAACACCTACAGTAGTTTTATGAAAAAATGTAATAGTAATGTACTGCATTTACCTTAGAGAGGGAAGTCCGAGCAGCTTCTCCGTCAAACACACCATCAGCAGCTTCTCCATATTTTCATAGATAAATCCGTCGTTTAGATATTATTTTAAGTTTCTTAATTCGCGTCATTTACTTTGCTAGAAGTGCTACGCTCAAACTGCTCAACCAAGTCCGTTGAATTAAAATCTATTTTAAAATGAAGCTAAAAACATACTTCTCATATTAATATAATACAACAAATTTGCATCCATTCATCTATTTTCTACCGCTTGTTCCTCTCGGAGTGACGGGCGGGCTGGAACCTATCCCTGCTGCACTCGGGCGAAAGGCAGGACACCCTGGACAAGTCACCTCCCCTCTCAGGGCCAACACAGATAGACAACCATTCACACTCACATTTGGCTTTGCCAATCAGCCTAGCGCATAAAGTACGTCCCTTCCTGTCAACTTATTTAACGGCAGTCGTATGGCAGCTACATTCATGCACGCTGTCACTGTTACCATGGTTTGAATTTATTAATCATCTTTATTTAAATGACAAAGTAATATAAAAACCCTACATTGAAAATAAACATCACAAATTAAGAATACCATATTTTTCGGAGTATAAGTAGCACCGGCCGAAAAGGCATAATAAAGAAGGAAAAAAACATATATAAGTCGCATTTTTGGGGGACATTTATTTAATAAAATCCAACACCAAGAATAGACATTTGAAAGGCAATTTAAAATAAATAGAGAATAGTGAACAACAGGCTGTCACGTGGGGTTGCAGCTTGCTGCGGTTCGTTCTCTCAATGCAACAATGGACGGCTCCGGACGACAGTGTGAAGGTAGGCTTTGGTTTATTAACATAAATAATCCAAACTACCAACAGTACAGGCAACACAACAAAAAAGAAAGGCAGGCGTGCCTAAAACACGAGAGGCTAATCACTTAAACAGATGCTATGACATGGAACTACAAAATTTACTTGGTAACAGGCGTGATACAAACAATGAAGCGAGGACGAGTGATTAACAAAAGCGGACTTAAATAGTGATCTCATGATTAGCGACAGGTGTGTCCCAAACAACAGAAGCAGGTGAAAATCATAAGTAACCATGGTGACGAAACAAACTCACAGGTGCACAAGCAATAACAAAAAGGGTCCAAAACTAACAGAAAACACAAAAACATGATCCGGACCACGGATCATGACACAGGCTGAATAAGTGTACGTTATATGACGCATAAATAACCAACTGAGAACGTGCCTGGTATGTTAACGTAACATATTATGGTAAGAGTCATTCAAATAACTATAACAGATAGAACATGCTATACGTTTACCAAACAATCTCCATCCATCCATCCATTTTCTACCGCTTATTCCCTTCGGGTCGCGGGGGGCGCTGGAGCCTATCTCAGCTACAATCGGGCGGAAGGCGGGGTACACCCTGGACAAGTCGCCACCTCATCGCAGGGCCAACACAGATAGACAGACAACATTCACACTCACATTCACATTCACACACTAGGGCCAATTTAGTGTTGCCAATCAACATATCCCCAGGTGCATGTCTTTGGAGGTGGGAGGAAGCCGGAGTACCCGGAGGGAACCCACGCAGTCACGGGGAGGACATGCAAACTCCACACAGAAAGATCCCGAGGCCGGGATTGAACTCACGACTACTCAGGACCTTCGTATTGTGAGGCAGACGCACTAACCCTTCTCTCCACCGTGCTGCCCACCAAACAATCTGTCACTCCTAATTAGAGATGTCTGATAATATCGGCCTGCCGATATTATCGGCAGATAAATGCGTTAAATGTAATATCGGAAATTATCGGTATCGTTTTTTTTTATTATCAGTATCGTTTTTTTAATTTTTTTTTATTGTTTTTATTTTTTTTATTAAATCAACATAAAAAAATACAAGATACACTTACAATTAGTGCACCAACCCAAAAAACCTTCCTCCCCCATTTACACTCATTCACACTCATTCACACTCATTCACACAAAAGAGTTGTTTCTTTCTGTTATTAATATTCTGGTTCCTACATTATATATCAATACATATCAATACAGTCTGCAAGGGATACAGTCCGTAAGCACACATGATTGTGCGTGCTGCTGGTCCACTAATAGTACTAAACGTTAACAGTTAATTTCACTAATTTTCATTAATTACTAGTTTCAATGTAACTGTTTTTATATTGTTTTACTTTCTTTTTTATTCAAGAAAATGTTTTTAATTTATTTATCTTATTATTATTATTATTTTTTTTTTTAAAGTACCTTATCTTCACCATACCTGGTTGCCCAAATTAGGCATAATAATGTGTTAATTCCACGACTGTATATATCGGTTGATATCGGTATCGGTAATTAAAGAGTTGGACAGTATCGGAATATCGGATATTGGCAAAAATCCATTATCGGACATCCCAACTCCTATTCGCTAAATCCGATGAAATCTTCTTCCTCGGTGTCACTTCTAAACAACTCTGCCAACTCCAAAGGTATGCGCCGCTTCCTCTTGCCGTTTTCTGCTGCATATTTCACTACATCCAGCTTGTAATCTACAGTATATGATTTCCTTTTTGGTGTCATTTTTGTTCAGCCCTTCTCAGTTTTTATAAGTTACCGCCAATGTTGAAATTATCCATTTTAATAGCTACGGATGTAGTAGCAAGTAGCATCCCATGACCCACAATGCACTTCTGCCATGACCCGCCCGCGCCAAATTTTTATTGGTTGACGTGTGTGTGACGATTGCTGACATTCGCCTCGTCTCTTACGTGAATGAGATAAATAATATTATTTGATATTTTACGGTAATGTGTTAATAATTTCACACATAAATCGCTCCAGAGTATAAATCGCACCCTATGAAAAAAACTGCGACTTATAATCCAAAAAATACGGTAGTCTTTTTAAACCGTCACTGGATCGGCAGCAATAAATTAAACAAAAAAACAAAGTAATCAATTTTTTTTACTACTTCATTTACATCACTACACAATACTCACAATTGCACAGTGGATTTAAACGCCTCATTTGGAAAAATTAACATTTAACACACTTACTCATTAAGATTCAGTTGCGTCATTCACTGCAATGACAGTAGAGTAAAAGTGATTGACATTTATACTACCACTTGTTCATTTTCATATTATTGTTCTATAATATCCCAACACGTGACATAGCAGAAGCACCATAGTAAACATTGCAAGGAAGTGACGCCATCTTTGCGCAAGCCTGGACCGATCGTGTCTTCCCATCGTGTAGCCTCAATGCCACTGAATGCCGACTCCTTCCTGCTTCCTCAGATGACCTCGCACTCCTCCCATGTGTTTCTATACACACGTCTGTTGTCTCTTTTTGCTACTCTCTTCAGTTTGCACTTCATCTATTGTAGCACTCTCGAGGTTAGCACTATTTAGTGTCAGCCCTGCGCGCGACTTTCTCTGTTTTATCTTCTTCCTGCTATTTTTACTTGGCGCCTTATTCAATTAGATCCTTTTGTCGCCTTTATTTTTGTATCCTGCTGCTTTGTGTGAACTGAGTATTTACTATATTATTTAATGATCCTATACGCAGCCATGTTTTTGCATCCTAGGGTAACAAAACCAAATCATGGTAGAACACAACATTATATTAATTGACATTTTATTAATTGACATTTTAATTTACATTCATTATTGAATTATAAAATAGTCTGCTAATTCGAAGTTTACATTCACATTTTTGCTCAAAAAATGTTTTTGTGAGGTAATAAACACTTACAATGTATTTTCTATGACAATCATTGGTACTTTAACTTTAACTTTAACTCTGTCTAGTAAGTAATGTGATAAATAACAACTCCTGCTGTAGAAGAGTGAAAAAAAAGGCACAAGGCTCATCAGATGATCTGTCGACCCAGATGAGCAAGAACACCATCGTGGTCAGTGGGCCAAGAACAGCACGTATGATCATACTTGCCAACCTTGAGACCTTCGATTTCGGGAGGTGTGTGGGGGGGGGGGGGGGGGGGGGGGGCGTGGTTGGTGGGGGGGCGGGGGCGGGGGCGTGGTTAAGCCCCCAACCATTTACAGCTAGAATTCACCAAGTAAAAATTAAATAATAAATAAATAAATAAATAAACATATTCATATATATATATGAATTTAAATAAATAAATTCATATATATATATATATATATATATATATATATATATATATATATATATATATATATATATATATATATAAGAAATACTTGACTTTCATTGAATTCTAGCTATGTATATATATATATATATATATATATATATATATATATATATATATATATATATATATATATATATATATATATATATATATAAATAAGAGAAATACTTGAATTTCAGTGTTCATTTATTTACACATATACACACACATAACTCTCATCTACTTATTGTTGAGTTAAAGGTTGAATTGTCTATCCTTGTTCTATTCTCTGTCACTATTTTTCTAACCATGCTGAACACCCTTTCGCAGGTACCCAGAAAGGTTTCGAGTACCACCAAAAAAACTGAATCTCTGAAGACAGTATAAAAATCTGTGTTAAAGGTGTACAAATACTGTTTGTAAAATAAGCATGTGAGGGTTAAGAGTTCAGTACTAAAAAAAAAAGAAAAAAAAGAATGTGGCTTAAGTACAGTTTTTTAATTGAGCTGCTGCATTTTTTGGTTGGGTTGTTTATTTATTTTGAGTAACTTCTACATTTCTAAAAGCGGAGGAATGTAATAGAGTGATCTATGTTTGTCTGTTGCCATCTCCTGGTGAATGTTGGCTATAGTTAAGTATGTGTGTGTATGTGTGTAAATAAATGAACACTGGAATTCAAGTATTTCTTTTATTTATATATATATATATATACATAATAAAATAAATATATATAGCTAGAATTCACTGAAAGTCAAGTATTTCCTTTATATATATATATATATATATATATATATATATATATATATATATATATATATATATATATATATATATATGAAATACTTGACTTGGTGAATTCTAGCTGTAAATATACTCATCCCCTCTTAGCCACGCCCCCAACCACGCCCCCAACCACGCCCACGCCCCACCCAGACCACGCCCCCCACCCCCACCCCCACCTCCCGAAATCGGAGGTCTCAAGGTTGGCAAGTATGGTATGTAGTGTCCTTGCCCTTGGTTGGAATTTAATTTAATAATATTATATTTATTTCCCTGCATTACATGTTATTCTATTGCGAATATTGTACATTCTGAGAGAGTTGTGTGAGCTGAGAGGTGTCTGAGAAAAATGGTCTTTATGATTGTCTGTAATTGTTTGTTGTGTAACCTGTGTACTGTATTGTCTTCATTTTAAATGTCTTTGGTCCCCCTTGAAAACGAGATGCTGCATCTCAAGGGGTTTTCCATTAATACATTCAAATTCGAATATATATATATATATATATATATATATATATATATATATATATATATATATATATATATATATATATATATATATGTATGTGTGGGAAAAAAATCACAAGACTATTTCATCTCTACAGGCCTGTTTCATGAGGGGGGGTTCCCTCAATCATCAGGAGATTTTAATGGGAGCATTCACATACCATGGTTTATATAGGGCACAGAGTGGGTGGGTACAGGCTGGCGTAGGGGCGTGGTGATTGGCTCATGTGTTACCTAGGAGGTGTTTCCGTCTGTGGCGGCATGCTGTTACAATTTCGCTGCGCTTGTTGAGGGATGACATGTCTGGACGGTAAATAATAAACAGTTTCTCTTTCAAGCATAGGTTGCATCTTTTATTACCACTATTGTAAGGTGTGCTGGATGCAAGAATTTGCCATGTTATTGAATATTCAACATTATTGTCTTTGAGGTCCCAAATGTGTTTGCTGAGTTCTGTGGTATTCCGCAGGTTTTGGTTCCTGAAAGAAGCCTTGTGATTGTTCCATCTGGTTTTGAATTCTCCCTCGGTTAATCCTACATATGTGTCGGATGTGTTAATGTCCTTGCGTATTACCTTTGATTGGTAGACAACTGATGTTTGTAAGCACCCCCCGTTGAGAGGGCAATCAGGTTTCTTTCGACAGTTACAGCCTTTGTTGGTTTTGGAGTCGCTCTGTCCGGGGGCCGACGGCTCATTTGCAATTGTTTTGTTGTGGTTTGAGATGATTTGTCGTATATTGTTCATACAGCTGTAGCTCAATTTAATGTTGTTTTTGTTGAATACTTTTCTTAGGGTGTTGTCTTTGGGAAAGTGTTTGTCAATCAGATTGAGGAATTTGTGTCCAATGTTAGTTGAGACGTTTTTGCTGTATGGGGGGTTGTACCAGATGATGTCGTTTCGTTTTCTGTTCTTTTTTGGCTGGTTTCCTGGCGTGGGTTCATAGGTGAGGGTGAAATTGTATCCGCTTTCATCAAGGGCTTGGTACGGGGGGGTTGCTTGGTCAAATTCAGCTTTGCTAGATGACAGCATCGATAGCCTTTTATTGATTCCGGTAGGTATTCTTTTCGTGGTGGTGGGTGGGTGGTTGCTGTCATGGTGCACGTATTGGAGTGTTGTGTTGGGTTTCGTGAATGGTTGGTAGCTGTTATTTCTCAGGTTGAAAGTGACGTCAAGGAAGTTGACGGTTTGCTTGTTGGCTTCAATCGTGATCCGTAGGCCGTTCTCTTTGAAAATTTGGCATATGCGCTTCTTGGTATTCTCGCTGCTCCTTGGCGAGGCGCGACACACTGCCAGTCCGTCATCACGGTAAATACCAAGGTTCAGATTGAGGCTAGCGAGCTGGGAGAGGAGGAAACTCCCAACGAGTTCACACGTTTCTGCTCCGTCAAAACTTCCCATAGTGACGTCAAATGTTGCATTGTTCTTTTTTTGCCATGGTGTACTGTTGTGGATGAGAATTTAGTTTTTTGCGTGGATGATGATGTTTCTTTCGTTGCCTGTGATTGAGTCGTAGTCTGAGGCGAAGTCTAGTGCTTGAGTCAGTAGGTCTTGCGTGATGGAAGGGTAAAATTCTTCGATATCAAAGGAGATAAAGTACTGCTGCTGTATTTCTCCATTGGTTGAGTGGTGTTTTGTCCTTGATTTTTGTGTTGACTCTGTCCGGGATTATTTTGCTGATTTTTCCTATTTCAGATTTAGTTGGGTTTATTAGTCGGCATGTTGGGTTATTTGCGAAGTTGGGTTTGTGGTCCTTCAATGTGATGAAGGCTTCCTTGTTGGCTGTGGCGTCCACCCTGTCCTCAATGTCCAGTTCAGCTGCGATCCTTTTATTTTCCAGGTGGATGTTCTGTAAGGTGTTGGGTTGCGCTTTTTTGTATGATTTGGTGATGCTTCTGTCCAGTAAGGTGTGATGTTCTGGTATGTCCATTCTGTAGAAGTTTGTGGTTTTATCGGCAGCTATGATGAGGTTGTTTACTTTCTTGATGCGCTCCTTGTCATTTTTCAGCTTGGTGAGGAGTGGGTTGCAGATTGGCTTGAATTTGACTGATTGTATCATTTTGAGCATGTATTTCTCAAAATTCTTTAGTTCCTCAACTGTGGGTGGGTTCTTGGTAGATTTGAATCCGTAAGTTTTCTTTTGCGTTCCTTTTGTCTCAGGGCGGAGGAAAACATGTGCTTTCCACCGCATCCCACCACCACGAAAAGAATACCTACCGGAATTAATAAAAGGCTATCGATGCTGTCATCTAGCAAAGCTGAATTTGACCAAGCAACCCCCCCGTACCAAAAAGCCCTTGATGAAAGCGGATACAATTTCACCCTCACCTATGAACCCACGCCAGGAAACCAGCCAAAAAAGAACAGAAAACGAAACGACATCATCTGGTACAACCCCCCATACAGCAAAAACGTCTCAACTAACATTGGACACAAATTCCTCAATCTGATTGACAAACACTTTCCCAAAGACAACACCCTAAGAAAAGTATTCAACAAAAACAACATTAAATTGAGCTACAGCTGTATGAACAATATACGACAAATCATCTCAAACCACAACAAAACAATTGCAAATGAGCCGTCGGCCCCCGGACAGAGCGACTCCAAAACCAACAAAGGCTGTAACTGTCGAAAGAAACCTGATTGCCCTCTCAACGGGGGGTGCTTACAAACATCAGTTGTCTACCAATCAAAGGTAATACGCAAGGACATTAACACATCCGACACATATGTAGGATTAACCGAGGGAGAATTCAAAACCAGATGGAACAATCACAAGGCTTCTTTCAGGAACCAAAACCTGCGGAATACCACAGAACTCAGCAAACACATTTGGGACCTCAAAGACAATAATGTTGAATATTCAATAACATGGCAAATTCTTGCATCCAGCACACCTTACAATAGTGGTAATAAAAGATGCAACCTATGCTTGAAAGAGAAACTGTTTATTATTTACCGTCCAGACCTGTCATCCCTCAACAAGCGCAGCGAAATTGTAACAGCATGCCGCCACAGACGGAAACACCTCCTAGGTAACACATGAGCCAATCACCACGCCCCTACGCCAGCCTGTGCCCACCCACTCTGTGCCCTATATAAACCATGGTATGTGAATGCTCCCATTAAAATCTCCTGATGATTGAGGGAACCCCCCCTCATGAAACAGGCCTGTAGAGATGAAATAGTCTTGTGATTTTTTTCCCACACATACATATATTGCGCTCTACTACGGTATCGAGCACTATTTTTTGGATAACCTTATTAAGACATATATATATATATATATATATATATATATATATATATATATATATATATATATATATATATATATGTATATATATATATGTATATATACTGTATATATATATATATATATATATATATATATATATATATATATATATATATATATATATATATATGTATATATATATATGTATATATACTGTATATATATATATATATATATATATATATATATATATATATATATATATATATATATATATATATATACACAGGTAAAAGCCAGTAAATTAGAATATTTTGAAAAACTTGATTTATTTCAGTAATTGCATTCAAAAGGTGTAACGTGTACATTATATGTATTCATTGCACACAGACTGATGCATTCAAATGTTTATTTCATTTAATTTTGATGATTTGAAGTGGCAACAAATGAAAATCCAAAATTCCGTGTGTCACAAAATTAGAATATTGTGTAAGGCTAATACAAAAAAGGGATTTTTAGAAATGTTGGCCAACTGAAAAGTATGAAAATGAAAAATATGAGCATGTACAATACTCAATACTTGGTTGGAGCTCCTTTTGCCTCAATTACTGCGTTAATGCGGCGTGGCATGGAGTCGATGAGTTTCTGGCACTGCTCAGGTGTTATGAGAGCCCAGGTTGCTCTGATAGTGGCCTTCATCTCTTCTGCGTTTTTGGGTCTGGCATTCTGCATCTTCCTTTTCACAATACCCCACAGATTTTCTATGGGGCTAAGGTCAGGGGAGCTGGCGGGCCAATTTAGAACAGAAATACCATGGTCCGTAAACCAGGCACGGGTAGATTTTGCGCTGTGTGCAGGCGCCAAGTCCTGTTGGAACTTGAAATCTCCATCTCCATAGAGCAGGTCAGCAGCAGGAAGCATGAAGTGCTCTAAAACTTGCTGGTAGACGGCTGCGTTGACCCTGGATCTCAGGAAACAGAGTGGACCGACACCAGCAGATGACATGGCACCCCAAACCATCACTGATGGTGGAAACTTTACACTAGACTTCAGGCAACGTGGATCCTGTGCCTCTCCTGTCTTCCTCCAGACTCTGGGACCTCGATTTCCAAAGGAAATGCAAAATTTGCATGGTTGGGTGATGGTTTGGGGTGCCATGTCATCTGCTGGTGTCGGTCCACTCTGTTTCCTGAGATCCAGGGTCAACGCAGCCGTTAAGCCTTAAGTAATATTCTAATTTTGTGACACACGGAATTTTGGATTTTCATTTGTTGCCACTTCAAATCATCAAAATTAAATGAAATAAACATTTGAATGCATCAGTCTGTGTGCAATGAATAAATATAATGTACAAGTTACACCTTTTGAATGCAATTACTGAAATAAATCAAGTTTTTCAAAATATTCTAATTTACTGGCTTTTACCTGTATATATATATATATATATATATATATATATATATATATATATATATATATATATATATATATATATATATATATATATATATATATATATATATATATATATATATATATATATAAACCCCGAAAGGGACAAACGGTAGAAAATGGATGGATATACATCCATACAGTATTTTATATACACATATTATATATATTTTTATATTTATATATATTATATAAATACAGTATTTTTTTGTAAGTGTCACAGTACCTCTGATGGCGGTGAGCACACAGACTGCTTAGGGGTTGTATTTAGACATAATATATACGCAGATACAGTGTATGTGGTGGGATGAGGGGTGTGTGTGTGGGGAGGGGCGGGGGGGCTTTCCCATTAAAATAGTAAAAGAAAGGAAGAAAAAACAGAAGTGGAAGATTACTGTCACACGGCCGTCACCATGACGGTGCCCTGCAGGCATTACGGGGGTGAGATTGGCGGGGGTCGGCTGGTTGGACGGGGAGTTTGGGAGATCTGGGTGGGGGGGTGGGGGAGCTTCCTCCCTCCTCAATGTCTTTCTCTCCCCTAGCCCCTTTCTTTCCCTTGGTGATTAGCGTGCCCTGCGGTGAGCGCTAAGCGGCCTAATCTGTAACACTGAGGTGGTGGGTGTAAAACTCCACGACAGATAACAATACGCGGCGCTATACTGAACACACAAACACACCATCAATACATTTTTATATGAATTTGCATCTGCACAAGCTCGCCCACCTTCTCTTCCATGTGCATATTTGTGTAATAGGTTCATTTAGTTAAATCGTTAACGATAAATTATGGCTCCATCTAGTTTGTGGCATTTTCTTTTCATCTGGCGGATTGCTTTTGAAAATGTGCTGCTGATTATGGCGATTGTCTGATTAGATCACTGTATATAATTTGATAGAAAGAACATCCTTGACCGTAAATGTCCTTTACACAACACATCTGAAAGATTTCTGCCAACTTGTTTTGAACTCCTGACGACACTGATCGGAAGAACAGCTGCTCCTCATTATTTGGATATTGTAGTTTCTGTGTCGCTCACAAAAAAACCCCAAGACTATACTTATTTAATGGAAAGCTGTAACAAACAATGAAAACAGTCCACTGTAGAATCTAATTCGAAGTTAGTTTATTTTTTGTTTTTCGGTGCATTGCCAAAATTGCTGTAAGTACCGCCTCAGATTTTTAATTTATTTAACAAGTATATTTAATATTTTTGGCCACAGTAACATTACACACAATTTGAACAGTAACAGTCAGTACGTGTGCATGCACTAAATGCACTAATTCTGAAATGGTTTGGCTCTAAATAAGCCTCCGACAGCCCACGGAAACACCTTAATCCGATTGTGTTCGGTTTTTGAACACACCTGGATTATGCGATTGAAAACCCGATCATTTAATGGTGTGTGTGCGACCGGAGAGTACCCTTCGTATGACGCATGCGCCAGGATACAACCCTGAAGCCACTAACATTCAATAAAAACATAACAACAATTGTAATGAAGAGACTTTTTATCTGATTCACAAAATGAAAGAACAGAACGTTTTGAGATGCATCAATGGTAGAAAAAAAGAAACAGATTTATTTAAGGAAGTAGCTAAGGAAATGGAGAATGCTGTCTTAAATCGGACTCCCAAACCAAATACGAATGAGATGAAAGATAAAGAAGCATGTAAATTTAAAGGCGAATAATAAAGTGTACACAAACCTCTTCACGCTGCATTTGTGCACTCTAAACTGATTAACTCTGTATTCCACACAGCTGGCAAGATAGTCGAGAACTATTGAAAACTTTATCTGGAACAGTATCAGTTGGGGAACAAACGGTATTTTCCTTCGGATCGTAAAACTCTTTCCATCAATCCACAGAGACTTTTGAATGAACTCCGAGACATTCAAGAGTTTTGTTTTCATGATTCTTTGTACGAAAATTCCTTCGAAAATTCCTTCTTTCTTTGTTTCTTGGTACTAGCGTCATGTTCGTAGCGCAATCCAAGATAATTTCTTATGCTCTGTGCTATTTAACATCACTATAGCCATTAGATACATAGTATTTGTAATCTGTGCCAATATTACAGTGGACATCAGTTAAAACAAGTTGTAAGGATCTGCAGATGGCTAGGATGATGTCATCAGTCAACCAGAAAATAAATTCATTTATCCGCGCTAAAATGAAATAAGCCCCCCCCCCCCATTATACAGGAGGCACATGGCATATGACCAATAGTGTCTTCAGCATATTTATTTATTTATTTTTACACATTTAGATTTAAGATTTAGATTCAAAATTTAGATTAAAGATTTAGATTCAAAATTTAGATTAAAGATTTAGATTTAACATTTAGGTTTAGATTTAACATTTAAATTTGACATTTATATTTAGATCTAACATTTAGGTTTGTATTTAAAATTTAGATTTAACATTTAGGTTTACATTTAAGATTTAGATTTAACATTTAGCGCTCATATTTATATTTAAGATATAGATTTGAGATTTAGATTTAAATTTACGATTTAGGTTTGGATTTAAGATTTAGATTTAGATTCAACTTTTAGGTTTAGATTTAACATTTAGAATGTACATTTATATTTACATCTAGCATTCAGGTTTGTATTTAAGATTTAGGTTTAACATTTAGATTTAGATTCAACATTTAGCGCTCATGTTTATATTTAAGATATAGATTTGAAATTTAGATTTTACATTTAGGTTTAGATTAAAATATTAGATTTAGGTTTGGATATAAGATTTATATTTATATTTAAGATTTAGATTCAACATTTAGATATACCATTTAGAGCAGGCCTATCTAACTGGCGGCTGGTTCTTCCTGAAGTCCAAGATCATCTCCTTGGCCTTCTACTTGTTGATGCAGGGGTTGTTGTCACCACACCAGCTTGGTGCTTCACCTCCCTCCTGATTTGTCCCAATTGGTGATGCATCCTACTACAAACGTGTGGTCCACGAACCTAACTTTGTGCCAGTTTGGCTGAGCAGTCGTAAGTCAGCATGGTGAAGAGAAAGGGGCTCAGCACAAAGTCCTGAGGGTGATGACAGAGGAGGAAGTGCAGTGGATCCCGACAGTCTGTGGTCCAGCTGGAGAGTCTCTAGAGACTTGCTTGGGCAGTCAATTAGCAAAGCGTTGCAAAAATCCAACCTGGAGGTCATGAAAACATGGACTAACTTTTCAGCGTCAGCAAGCAACAAGAATTGTTTATATATATATTTTCTTATTTTGCTAGTGAAAAGAATCTGTTCTTGACAATTGTGACTGATGTTTGTGTGTTATAGGAAAGAAGCCGGCGGATCTTCATGCAGAGAACCCACAGGAGCCCAGAGAGAACCATCACACCCTTCTTGCTAAGAGGTAAAAAAAAATGCTGCCCTGCTACCACTAATGACACCAACATAAGGAGTTTGTAAGTCAGGAGCCCCCAATTGGGTGGGGGGCTACTGACACTGGGGTATGTGTACAGATATTCCAACCCACACTTGCTCAAAGTCACATTTTTAAAACAAAAAATAGAACAAGAACAACAGCTTATCTTAGTTTTTAACAAAGCAGATTTAATAAATAAATGTCTCATTGGTCACAGTTCCCCGCGGCCCGAATTAAATGTTGGCTTTCATTTTTCCGTGTCCGCACACGTGCGCACTCTTACCACGTGTGCCCACCAACAGGAGAGATCGTCGCATTCGAAAGGATTATAAAAGGGATGCAAAAAAGGGAACAGGTGATCGGGACCATAGGCACCGATCCCGTGGGTGTTTCGGGGCCCGAATGATGGCAAATTCTTTCTCACCACCAAGCAAAAACCGCGCATGCTCAGACCCCTTCTACACTAAGGTTATCCAGGGTAAATCCCACCTAACCTTATCCTGGTCGTTTAAGACTCCCTCCGTCAGCTGGCGCAACACGACCTAATACGCATGCGCGGAAAATACGCACGTCATAGTCACCTCAAGTGTTGCTTTGTGTGCAAGTTCTTAAATTGAACATATCTGAACAATATCCAGTGTTGTGGTATTTCAATCAACTGGAATCCAGTGTGCTGTGGGGCCCTATTGTAGTGAATCACACCTGAGCCATCATAAATTAATCAAATCTTACATACATGGCGCACAATAACTGATACAGTCTGCTTTGCCAGTCCAAAAGCATTTGCCGTTTTCCGTAGTCTTCCCTCAACAGTCAGGTAATACAAAGCACACGCAACAATTTTTATCACATCCACAGGAGCTCGCATTCTCGTTGACTCTCCTTCGACAAATGGACAAAGTTTTTCGGTAAGTAGAATCACAGCTGACCTGGACATTGGACAGTTCTCTTGCTGTCTGAGAAGTGTTGTATCCCAAATAGCTTCAATCGCTTTCTCTTAAGGTATTTATGTGTGACTTCCACAAGCGTCTGTACGTGTAAAAGGAGAAACACGGGCATGTCTGGATGACTCGCCTTCATATTTCCAGTGGTTAGCTCAGAGTTATGAAACCGCTTTATTATGAAGCTGGCTGTGGCGCGTCACTTCCTGTGTGGGGCGCGGTCTTTCTGGCGTCACTTCCTCTTCGAACTCAGTTTGTAAACAATGAATGAGTCCATACAAAGCTAAGTGCCGGAGATTCAAGAAATACACGGCGCACTTACGCGTGTAAAAAATTGTCCGAGGAGGGGAACCTTAAACGATAGTTTAGTGTGGCTGAAACGGGGCTTAGGCTAAATAATTATTCGTTTAAGGGGTAATCCGGCTTATTGTAAACATAGCCTCAGAAAAGTAGCGTCAGATTTACCGCCCGTCTGAGCACCCACACTGCAAAAACTGAAATCTAAGTAAGATTAAATATCTCAAATAAGGATGATATTCGCTTATTTTCTGTCTGATAAAATAATTCTTCTCACTAAGCAGATTTTATGTTAAAGTGAATTACTTGTTTTAAGGGTTTTGGTCCTAAATGATCTCAGTAAGATATTACAGCTTGTTGCCGAGATTTCATGACCTATATTGAGTAAAACATGCTTGAAACTAGAATATCAACTGTTGCAAAGCTGTGTCATCAACACTCACAAGTATACAACTACTTTTTTAAAGCAATCATTTCTTATTTCAAGCATGAAAAAAAAAATCATGATTTTGACACAATTGTGTCTCATAATTAAAACAGATGACAGCCAAATTGACTTTGCTGTTTTATTTTCAATGAAACAAGAGAAAATACGCATTCATATAGTAGTACAGTTGGCACAGTACAGTAAACTGACAGTTAATATTTAAACATTTAACATGTGACATTTCAAACGATTTTTAACAGAAATAGTTCATGCACATTCAGATAAATTCCTCAAAATTACAATTAAAACAATATTGGCCGGGGGCCGGGCTGTATATATGCACACTAATTGACTGAAAGAGCACGCACTTGGCACGATGATGTCATGTTATCGATGGAAAAATGCATTTTTAGATTATATGATTTGCCTGAGCGGCTAGGAAACCCCGAGAGTAACAAGCGGTTGCCTTGTTGCCTTTCCATTAAGAACAATAAATAGTTTTTAGTATACGTTTGCTGGTTTCAAGAAATGTAATGCCGAGCGCATATCATTATGTCAAGATAATGGCACTAGCATTTACTTAATTTAAGAATATCTTTCAACATATTGAGCAAAAAGGTCTCTTTTTTTTCTACCAAGAAAAGTGCACTTGTTATTAGTGAGAATATACTTATTTAAGGTATTTTTGGGTTCATTGAGGTTAGCTAATTTGACTTGTTTTGGAAAGTCTTGACAAGCCACATTTTCTTGTTCTATTGGCAGATCATTTTGCTCAGTTCAAATAAAATACCCCTAATTTAGGGATTTTTTTTTCTTGTTTTTGAACACTGACTTTTTGCAGTGACTGGCAGAAATGTAGATCGGTGCCTATGATCGGGACCATAAATCACTCAGAACACCACCCTTGCGCCGTGGCTTTGTTCTTTTTTATATGCGTGTGTGTCAGGTTGGAACTCAGAAGAAGGCGGGTCACAGCGCCCTCTAAGCATGAACCTAACCGTGTCATACAGCAGCTTCAAGCTCACACAGTGTTTGGTCCACTTTAAATCAAACATTCCACAAAACATCTGCCTTAAATCAGAACTTAACGGCCTCCTCAATACACTATTTTGGTGCAGCTAATCTGCTCTGTTTTCCAACCTGACTCTTTTTGCTGTTGTTGCCAAGTTTCTCAGCCAGCATAGATTTAACTGCCTTGTCAGTATCACGGCCGCCCTAATCTCTGTAACAGCCTCAAGCCGTTCCTTAAGGAGTGATGAGACCGGGAAGAAAGGGGAGAAAAACAGATTTTTTTGAATTGCCTTTTTTATGTTTCCAAAATGAGCAACCTGGCTCAAGTGTAAACCTCGCAGCAAGTTGTTTATGCAGCCTTCTCTTGGTCCTTTGAGAAAGAAGGGTTGGACTAAATGGAAGTTGGAGGTTCGATGCAAGCAGCAGACTTGGCACAGTATGATGTCTTGTGTTCTGAATTAGCAAGGTCCCCCTTCACCCTCACTTCTGCTCCTCTATAACTTTCCTTTTTTTCTGTCAGTGGCCCACTTCTTTCTCCACTTTTTGCTTCTCAAAAAATAGCAGTAAGTATTCTTTGACAAGTCCTTGTTGCTCTGCAAGGGATGGTTTACAGTTTGGCTAAAATGAATAGACCTAATTCACCAATGTGTTTTGTGAAAATGAACTTAAATTTGTGGATCCTAATGACAGCAGACCTTGTACAGTAAGTGATGTTTTATTATGTTTGTTAGCTCCCATGAAGTCTGCAGTGAGTAATAATCAATGATGTTGCAAACAATGTGATGTGTTTTTTAAATGAATGCGCCGCGTATGCTTAAAATGATCAAAATACGTAAATATTAAATGTTATTATAAATGTGCCTGTTATTACATTACACAAATACATAATGTATTTAAAACTTTCTTTTTTTTCTGTCAGTGGCCCACTTCTTTCTCCACTTTTTGCTTCTCAAAAAATGGCAGTAAGTATTCTTTGACAAGTCCTTGTTGCTCTGCAAGGGATGGTTTACAGTTTGGCTAAAATGAATAGACCTAATTCACCAATGTGTTTTGTGAAAATGGTCTTACATTTGTGGATCCTAATGACAGCAGACCTTGTACAGTAAGTGATGTTTTATTATGTTTGTTAGCTCTCATGAAGTCTGCAGTGAGTAATAATCAGTGATGTTGCAAACAATGTGATGCGTTTTTTAAATGAATGCGCCGCGTATGCTTAATTCAAAATACGTAAATATTAAATGTTATTATAAATGTGCCTGTTATTACATTACATATATATTTACATAATGTATATAAAAGTTTCTTTTTTTTTCTGTCAGTGGTCCACTTCTTTCTTCACTTTTTGCATCTCAAAACATTTTATATTCTTTGACAAGCCCTTGTTGCTCTGCAAGGGATGGTTTACAGTTTGGCTAAAATGACTGGACCTAATTCACCAATGTGTTTTGTGAAAATTGTCTTAAATTTGTGGGATTTACAAATAATTTTTAAACAGTGCACGCCCATGGCACTCTCACGGGAAAAATAACTTCTTATATCCAAAGGTATTCAAAATGATGGTTATTTTTTAACTATGACAGTATTCCAAATAGTGTTAAGATTCTGAAAATTAAGGCACTCTGCATAAAATGGCTGTAGTTCCCAAATGGTAAATTTGATGCTTTTGGGAAACTAAAAGCCTTGATTGTTTTATTCCAAATAATTGTGGTGCTCACTTTTGAGCATAAAAGTGGATATAAAAATACTTAAATGGGCTGTTTGCAACCAAAATTGGTGGTCCAAGAGGAGCTTTGAAAGGCTGAAATCATGGGTATCCCAGCACAATATAAATAATATTACCTTGAGCAACACAATGAACAATCCACTTTTTAAAATTACTATACCGAAGTTTAGCGTATTAAACAATTTTAACATCATTAATGCATAAGTTTAAAAACTTAACATCTTCAACCTGGGTTTAAACCCAAGACCTTGTACTTTGATTTTCAAGTACAAGTGACGCGCACCACGAGAGGCACCAGGAGTTGTAAGAGGAAATCTGTCTTCATATTCTAATCAGTAACAGAGCATGACGTGGCCAGGAGTACGTTTGGGGTAAAATTTCATATGAAGCGCCTTGTCATTCAATAATTCTTGTTTACACAAAACGGCACATGACTGACAAGACAACAGTGTTATACCGACAGCGTTTCACATCAATTTCATTCAGGTGAAACCAACATTAGAGACGTCAGTATAATTTATTGTTAACGTAATGTTGACAGCACATTTTGAATCGGATGATGTTTAAAGAAAGAGTGGACTTAATTGCGTTACGTTGTCTGGAGTTGTAGCGGGCTGTGCATGACCAAAGATCGTACATTGAGAGAGGATGATCTACCACATGGTGATGTGCAGTGCACACAATGTCATACACAAAGTATATTTACTGTCAGTCATATCATCTTCTTTTTGTCACCTAAAAAAATACTGAGGTCATGACTTCGGTTACGGACATTTTTGCAACCTTTATGTAAATGTCTGAAAGGCGCTAATTCATCAAAATATTTAAGGGTTAAACCCAGCCCACGTAATGACGTAAACATGACATAAACTATGCCCGTATGTAGCCAGTATTAGGAATAACGTTGTTACATAATAACAACGTTACAAACATTAACCATTTTTCTAGAGACGACTAATCAAATTTATTACTTTTACGTACGTTACGATGCCGTTATCATACTGGTATGCTACTTTTGAGTGTCAGAATTCAAGCAAGTTCATTTTACGAGTGCAAGCATCAGCCACCACGCACACCAGTGACGTGCAGTCAGGGGAGGCAGGTGAGGCTGTGCCTCACGTGCCATCATGGAAAGAAAAAAAATGTGAAAAGAAAAAAAATAATTAAATTGTTATATGTATCCAGTGATTATACTATGAAGTTATTTTCCATTTAACTTCACCTGTTTTAGATTATTTTTATTCAAAATCGCTGAATTTTCACATTTGCCGTTCAAATACTGAGAAGAGACTTGCGGTGAGTCAGCAGCCAGTTGAAGCACGTCACTGAGTTGAGCCTCACCATGGATTGCGCAATGACTCGGCTAACTGCTGGCCTGCTGTGCAGTGAGACCGTATTGCTATATGAATTATATTATACATTTCCATAGTTTAGTTAGCTGAGGTATATAATGTACAGTGTATTTTGTCAACAACTGTATGTGTGTAACGTATTTCTTGTGCTGAGCAATCATAAAACGGCTGCGAAGACGCACTGTGTGAGGCTCGCAGTAATCTCGCCTCCTGGTGGTAGAGGGCGCTAGTGATCCCAAAGATCATTCTTGCAACTACTCGGCTGCAGAAGAAGTGACAACAAGCAGCAACATTTAGCAGCGATCGTTTATTTTTTCCTCTCACATGGACTTTTAACATGGAGGATTACATATCTAAAATAAAACAGTTTTCTAAACTGGACTTTCAATCGAAGCAGGAGGTAATACTTAAAGGAAGATCTCCATCGAGACAGAGAGACTTTTAAAATTGAAGAAAGATAAACAAGTTATCGATGCTTTTGTTCAAAAGGAGCGGCGCATGGACTTCATTTATAAGTAAAGGTAAGACCATTATAAAGTTTTTTTTTTATTAAATGTGCTTTTTTGTGTGCTACAGTTTGTATGTGTAAAGTTAAAGTTAAGTTAAAGTACCAATGATTGTCACACACACACTAGGTGTGGTGAAATTTGTCCTCTGCATTTGACCCATCCCCTTGATCACCCCCTGGGAGGTGAGGGGAGCAGTGGGCAGGAGCGGCGCCGCGCCCGGGAATAATTTTTGGTGATTTAACCCCCAATTCCAACCCTTGATGCTGAGTGCCAAGCAGAGAAGAATGCTGGTATGAGCTTTTAAACATAACCCGTTAACTGCTGCCAATCAAATGGTGAATAAGATACTCTTTAGGGTTCATATGTTTGTAAATCTGACTGTGATGAAGTCAGTGCCTCACCAGCCATGAACCTCACCCCACGTCACTGACGCACACACACACACAGTTACGACGACAGGGGAATACTGAACAACAATTCAATGCAGTGAAAATCACCAACAACTATAATCCTACAAGACTCCAATTGTGGACCAAGAGAGAGACCGTCATTGACGCACGTTCAACCGCACATTCTACGTCTTCCATTCAGTCACTCCCCGCCGACTACCAATGTTGAGCTAACTGCTGTGCTCTAAGCGCGCCCCCTGCTGACATCACGCGTCACTTGGCAAAAAGGTCACCGGCTTTTAAAAGGCGCACAATTACACACCCTGCTTTCATGAAACATCTCTCAACTGCATATTCCACGTATTTGAAATGCATTAATTACTTTTCCCGGTAATTAATTACATCTAATAAAGAGTAATTCGGTTTGTAATTTAAATACTTTTTTTGGAAAAGTAATGAGTAACTGTAAATATTTTTATCATTTTTAAGGTAAATTTCACTGTACGTAACTCGCCTGCACGTATATTACCTTTGTGTGTGGTTATAGCAATTTAGGAAAGTTTATCTACTAATGTTAGCTATCATTGAATGTATTGCTTATCATAACAACATGAGTGAAAATTGTCATGTAGAAAGAATGGGGGACGGAGAATAGTTTCTTTTGGACTGCTCTTGAGTTTGTGCATGCGTTCCCAAACATCTAACAACTCAGCCTCTCAAAACGAACCGTTTTGAAAGGAAGCAAAACAATGTTTTTTACCAAAAAGCACCATTACGTGTCTTGTAGATCACAAGGAAGTGCTTTAAATGTAGAAAAAAAAACAGATTTATGACCCCTTTAAGATGCAACTTCTATTAATTATGTTGTGTAAATCACTCATGTAATGTTTTCCCTGAGGGGTGATGTTGTTGTTTGTGTGACGAGATTGTATTGAGAGTGAAGACATTTTAAAGTGATCATAATATGATTTTTTTTTTTACATTCAGAACACTTTCTTGTGGTCTACATAACATGTAATGGTGGTTCTTTGGTCATTATTTTGCATAGATTATGCTTTACAGATTGTTTTCAAGCTGCTTCCTGACTATTTTGCGGACACTTTTATTTACGTGGCTCCACTTCGACATCCTTGTTGTAGTTTTTAGCACTTCCATAGCGAGTCTACTCACAGATACAAGTTCCAACTATACACTAATTTCTATTAGAAATGGCAACAGCGAAGGATGCATGTCCATGTACGAGCCAGTCTGCCCCACAATAAGATTGACAACAAAAAAGAAGGAGCTTGTTGGCTATAGCGTTGGACTACAATGGCGGACTCATGTAAAGCACTTTGGGTAAATTTCCACCATATACGAAGATACACTATATTGCCAAAAGTATTTGACCACCTGCCTTGACTCACATATCAATCATCAATCAATCAATCTTTATTTATATAGCCCTAAATCACAAGTGTCTCAAAGGGCTGCACAAGCCACAACGACATCCTCGGTACAAAGCCCACATACGGGCAAGGAAAAACTCACCCCAGTGGGACGTCGATGTGAATGACTATGAGAAACCTTGGAGAGGACCGCATATGTGGGTAACCCCCCCCCCTCTAGGGGAGACCGAAAGCAATGGATGTCGAGTGGGTCTGACATAATATTGTGAGAGTCCAGTCCATAGTGGATCCAACATAATAGTAAGAGTCCAGTCCATAGTGGGGCCAGCAGGACACCATCCCGAGCGGAGACGGGTCAGCAGCGCAGAGATGTTCCCAGCCGATGCACAGGCGAGCGGTCCACCCCGGGTCCCGACTCTGGACAGCCAGCACTTCATCCATGGCCACCGGACCTTTTTTGTACTGGTGCACAGTCATGTTGGAAAAGGAAGGGGCCTGCTCCAAACTGTTCCCACAAGGTTGGGAGCATGGAATTGTCCAAAATGTTTTGGTATCCTGGAGCATTCAAAGTTCCTTTCACTGGAACTACGGTGCCAAGCCCAACTCCTGAAAAACAACCCCACACCATAATTCCTCCTTCACAAAATGTCACCCTCCTACCACTTGGTGGCTAAGTTGCTGTTGTTCCCAAACTCTTCCATTTTCTTATAATAAAGCCGACAGTTGACTTTGGAATATTTGGGAGCGAGGAAATTTCACGACTGCGTTTTTTGCACAGGTGGCATCCTATGACAGTTCCACGCTGGAAATCACTGAGCTCCTGAGAGCAGCCCATTCTTTCACAAATGTTTGTAGAAACAGTCTCCATGCTTAAGTGCTTGATTTTATACACCTGTGGCCGGGCCAAGTGATTAGGACACCTGATTCTAAACATTTGGATGGGTGGCCAAATACTTTTGGCAATATAGTGTATCTACTGACGTCACAATTGGGAAAAACATCACTATTGGGGCAAATTCCAAATGGCTCGTTTGGAGGAAGTACAAATGAAGGCAATACTGTTTTATAAATATCTCTACAATGCCTCCATGGTTTGATTTTAACTTTTCGGGACTTTTTCATAACCCAAATACACAGAAAAAGGTACCAATAGGTTTTGAATAATAGGGCCCCTTTCCACCAACAATACCAGTTTTTCCAACTGGTATTGTTGGTTTTCAAAATCCCTAAATTCTGCTAAATTTCGGTAAAAATGGGTCATATATTTTTGGTGTATTAATTCTAAATGTGCCTGTTCCTTTATAAACTGTGTCAAAATAAACTACGCGAAAAAGTTTTTCAAATCAAAAAAGATTTTTGCAGAGTACTATTTTTTATACTACAGCATTCTTGAACTGGCCTGCCCGTATCCTCATTGGCCTTTTGCAATATGAATACTGTCATACACTGACTTCATTAATCACACAGTGGTGCGGATCTTGATCAGAGAGGTACAATTTGTCAGCTGTATGCAAGCATGAGTAACAGATCACTTGCCATTACATTCACCATACAGAGGGCAGTAGCGAGAGATGCAATGATGTGGTTGTGTGTAGGTGTGTGGCTCTTTGTGTTCGCGTTGATGTATCAGGGAGCCTAATTACCGAGTAAAGAACAGGTGGTGAAATAACAGCAAACCAATGTGACAACAATAGTGGTATCAAAGTATATGGATGTGATTGAAGAATAGACATTAAAAGGGAACTGCACTTTTTTGGAATGTTGCCTATCGTTCAAAATCATTATGAAAGACATGACGACGGAAGGATTTTTTTTAATGCATTGTAAACATAAATAAACATTAATAAAAGTCCGCTAACAGCCAATGGGAGCTCCACCATAATATCCAATAAATAACCATTCAAAAAGCGGCAACAATACTCCATTTAGATTTCATGACTTAAATATTAACCAAGTATTAGTGATATTGTTATTACAAGCGCTAACGCAGACAAACTATTTATAGCGGAGACGTGATCACTTCTGTGTGTCCCTATGTTTACATCATCGAGTGGTCTGCTGCTTCCTCGCTTCCTTGCTCCCTGTGATATTATTCCAGATCAGTGGTTCTTAACCTTGTTGGAGGTACCGAACCCCACCAGTTTCATATGCGCATTCACCGAACCCTTCTTTAGTGAACAATAAAATGTTGTTTTTTTTCAAATTCAAGACAAAGTTATATGTTTTTGGTAACACTTTAGTATGGGGAACATATTCTAAGTAACAAAGACTTAATTTAGAGTTTTTTGGACACTAGGGGAACATATTCTAAGTAACAAAGACTTAATTTAGAGTTATTTGGTTAGGGACCCCGACTTAAACAAGTTGAAACACGTATTCGGGTGTTACCATTTAGTGGTCAATTGTACGGAATATGTACTATACTGTGCAATCTACTAATAAAAGTTTCAATCAATCAATCAATCAAAAAAAGGGTTAGGGTTAGAGGGTTAGGGTAATAATAAGGCCATGCAGAATAAGGCATTAATAAGTACTTAATAATGACTAGTTAAGAGCCAATATGTTACTAATTTGCATGTTAATAAGCAACTAATTAATGGTGAATATGTTCCCCATACTAAAGTGTTACCATGTTTTTTTACTGGTGCACAAAATGAACCGTGCATGAACATCACCTTGTTCAAAGAACAAAACCAACACAATGCATAAACTCACAACAAATTACACACCTGCAAATCAGTGTGACTTCTGCTGTTGCCGTATCTGTAATACGCCGATAGGGAGAAGTTTTTATTTACACGATGAGTCGGGTGTTTCTTGACCACTGCCGAACCCCTGAGCCCGACTCACTGAACCCCTAGGGTTCGATCGAACCCGGGTTAAGAACCACTGTCCTAGATCATAAATTATACCTCTCACCTGGAAAGTAGATTGCTGAGAATATAATCCAACAAGTTGGGACACTTTGACAGCCATTTAGGGTCTGGAAATGGTGAGAACGACACAAAAAGACACTTGGTCCACCCTTCTTTGCTATGATTATGAGACATTCTTCATCTAAATGGCAATATACTACCATCCTATCAGTCGGCATCCTAATAACAGCAGACATTGTACAGTAAATGATGTTTTATTATGTTTGTTAGCTCTCATAAAGTCTGCAGTGAGTAATAAACAGAGATGTTATAAAAAAGCAAACAATGTGATGCGTTTTTTAAATGAATGCACCACGTATGCTTAAAATGATCAAAATATGTAAATATTAAATGTTATTATTAATGTGCCTGTTATTACATTACATATATATTTACATCATGTATATGAAACCCTAAAGGAGGTGTTTGGTTGTTTTTTAAGGACTTTGTAGGCAGAATAGAGCGGCCCCCATAAGCTCCATTGTAAGCAGACTTTTGATCGCATTAATTAAATAATAAGAATGCAGTACAAAAATGTATCCGTCATCAGCCCTTTAACAGGAGGGTTGCATATGACATCACATCCGTTTTTCTTCTTCACGGCTTAATTCAAGCAGCTTGTGTGTAATATTAAAACAAGTGAGAGTGAGTGTAGGGTTTGAGCAGAAAATGCTGTATTGCTGTTCTGTTCTTGGGTGTTCCAGTCGTTCAAATAGAGAGCTAGAAAACAGCTTCCAAAGAGTCCCAAAATATCATGAAGGTAATAAAGTCAGGGGAAAAACTAATGGAAATGACTCTTAAAAATATCACTTTCATCATCTTTTGGAATACAATCTGCAGCGATCGCTTTGTAAAATGTTTGTTTGAACTTTTGATTTGTTTTAGAAACTTTCTGTGATGTAATCAAGTTTATTCTGTACTATATTAGTAGTGTTTGAGAGCAGAACTAAACTTAAAGAAAGGACAATATATCGCATTAGTTTGTGTTCTTTTGTGGTTTCTATGCCTAAATATAAATACAAAGACCTGGTTGTGCAGATCATGTTAAGTCCTAGAAATAAATATTGTGATTGTTGGTCCAATCCACCGTATTTTCATTGTCAATTTTTATAACAGAAATCATCAGTAGCCTAATGGGACTCTAGACCCTCGCCTGAAACCCAGAAGTGGTGTGCATCTAGGTCACGTGATTGCATCCCAGGTATAGGGTAAAAAAAAGTTAGCTCAAATGAAGCCCCAATACTGTGATTCACCGTGGCAACCGCCCAAAAGAACTATTTCACTCTTTTAAAGTCAGAGATTTTAATACAGTCTACCCGGAATTCGAACACATCTTTAAAAGAAAAAGTAATCCTGCTGCAGCAGTAAAAGAGTGTGAAACGACTTAACAGAAGATTGGTAATCAAATCAATTTACCTTACTGCATTACAGTCCATTTGTTTGTACTCACCCAAAAGAAAAAAGAAAGAATAAGAAAAATGAGTGGGGGACCATCACAACTAACCCTAACTGAGGCAGATAGGCTGGGTTGAGCCAGAACATTGGCGGGTTGGTAGCTGATGGAACACCAGGAGGGATCCAACCTTCTTTTAAAGGGGAATCGTTCATAATCCTTATTTGAGATAAGAACACATAACATTTTCTCTTTTTTGTGCAGTCTAAATCGTAAAATAGGGTCAGTACAAGACGGCTAACAATGTAGCTAAATGGAGTCACCTATATCTATCATCTAGTTTTACAAATATCAAAAAACTGCAACCCATACTCCATTTACATGATGTGGCCTGTATATTACCTAAGTATTAGCGACACTGTTATTATAAGAGCTTACACTGAGGAACTACTTTTAGTAAGACACGTCTTGATCACAGAGAGGCAACATAGCTACTGCAGCTCTCCACTGAGCTGCTGCATCACCTCTAAATTGGTAAACATCTGAGCTAAACTATAAATTATGCCTCAAACTTGTATAGTGGACGGTTGTGGCCATAAACCGAGACGTTTTTTTAAATTTTCAATGCATCATCTGAAGACCTTGCCAGGACAACGTGGCAAGATGCTTTGCTCCCAGCATGAATCATATATATATCTCTAAGGAGTGAGGATTATGATGAATTCATCATCTAAATGGTGAACACAAGTCTTGTGCTGAAAGATATAAACGTCCTGTCAGTCGGCATTCCAGTAAGAACGGACATTGTAAGTAGGGAAGATGCTCGAAACCGGTTTTCCCGGTTGTTCGATGAGAAAAGAACCAAGACCTCGGACTCGAATCGCTTTTTGAGAACCGGTAGCCGTTATCGAGACCACTATAGTAAAGAAAAAGAGTTGGTTCTCTATTCGAATCCCTGGAAACGACTCCCGTCCCGACAAGAAATGCCCCGTGTGACATCACAAAAAATGACGTCACGTAGCTCAGTCATTTGTCACGGTGGGGTGCAGCGGTTCGTTCTCCCGGGACGCAAAACTGACGGCTCCGGACGAAAGCGTGCAGGTAGGAGATGATTTATTTCTCATAAATCATACACATTACAACAGACAGGAACGAAACAAAAAGAAAGCGTGACGTTCGCACGAGAAGCTAAAGCAAAAACTTACTTAGCACAGGAATACTAGAAGCTAAGGTAACTTTAGCACAGGAATCATGAGCTCGAAAACCAGAATGCCAACGTAACTGTTGCAAATGCAAACAATGAAGCCACGACGAGTGACCGGAAAAGGCAGGCTTAAATAGAGTCTCTGATGAGCAACAGGTGCACGTGCAAGGCAGGTGAAAATCATAAGTAACCATGGTGACTAAAACAAACCCCCGAAGTGCACAAAACAACTAAGGAAGTCCAAAACTAACAGAACATAACTCAACAAAACATGATCCGACAAATATATACATCATTTACTGTCTTTTTTATAATAAAATATCTGTGAATTAGTATATACAACAGTTGTGTAATATGTAATTAAGTAATTCAGTCATTATTAATATACTGAGATGAAGAATATCTTATTTTCAATAAGGTTGAAAGTATTTCTCATAATTCTTCTTCATTGTACTTTGTAAGCATTTAATTCAATTCCACATCATTTTAGCTGTTTGCAATTTTACCAAATCATCGAACTTCAATATTTTTGACTCAATAAATAAAGTGTTTGTATGTTCTCTATATCCAACATTATGTATCAGTCTAATTAATTTTTTTTGTAACACGGTTAACGAATGTATCGCACATTTGCAGTTATTTTCCCACATTTCTGCACAATAACTTAGATATGATAATACTATAGTAGCGAGCAGTAGAGAATGTGAAGTGATTTGTTAAACCAAATATTGTGTGTTTTTTTTCCATATACAACAACCTATCTGGACTCGATAAGAGAATCGATAAGGAATCGGTTCGATAAGAGGATTCGATAATAGGATTCGATAATAGGCTCGAACTCGATCATTTCTTATCAAACATCATCCCTAATTGTAAGTCATTGTTTTGTTATTTTTTTATTTTGTACTGCACATTAGCAATACTGCTACATAATGGTTAGTGTTTCACTACAGCCGGGTCTGTTTAGCACCCAGTTTCTTTAACTCAGATTATTCAGGTGAAAAAATATACGATTTTGGAGCATCAGCTGTCCAAAGTAGCCGTTGTTGGCTCTAATAGTTATCATTGAACAAAATAGCAAACAATTTGATGCACTCTGTGAAAGAATTTTGCCCAAAGAAAAAGTTACGGCAATGCTTAAAAATGCTTGACCATAATACGGTACATATTACATTTTGTTTCTGCATTACATATATACTTCAGCGTGTATATAAAACGTTGATGGAGGTTTTTGGCTGTTTTTTAGAGAACTTTTTAGGCGCAATAGATTGAATTCTCACTATCTGCATTTTTAGCCACCTATTTCTAGCTGTTATTTATGATTTAGAATACACAAAAGAGACAAACATGTGTGTTCTAGTCTCACATAGGGATTGTGAATGATAGGCAAACTCCCTCCCAAAGAAGTACAGTTCCCCTTTAAGACACAAGTGCCTATATATATTGTAAATGGTCCACTGCTTTTTCTTTTAACATAAACTGTGTGCATAAAATGTATTCCCATTTCACATATTTCATGCATTTTTCATATGTGCCAACAGATTCTGATGGTGTAATCTGCCTTGCTGAACACAATTGTTCGCCAGAACTCCTTGCAGCAATCAGTAGGTTATACTCAATACTTACCTCAAATATCACTAATATATAATACACTTCTTCACAGGTTGAGGTTGATGAAGACACAGCTTGGCTAAAACCGAGAAGGATCCCATATTGATTGCAGTGTTCATATTTTAGTCTTTAGGTATCACCCCAGATCCATCTTCATACATTCTTGTGTAAAATTCAGAACTTGTACCCTACACTTAAGCACTGTAACCGAAATGGTCTTCCTTTTTTGCAAAATATAGTTGCAAACCAGGCTGAGCACAAATGAACAGAGAGCAATGCTTAATAAATATGGGAGGTTAATTGTGTTAAACTTGTACTTGTAATCGATCTCAATCTCCTTTTTATTAACAAGAGCTACACAAAATCAATCATCTTCAGAAATAAATAAAAAGTTTTTTGTGTAAAATATTGTAAATATTTTCTTATAACCTGCCTGTAATAAAATATAAAATTAAAACGCGAAAAATGAACTTCATTATTATTGTATTATTCAAAAAGGCATTTTACTCAATTATGCGCTGCTTTTTTGCATCCATTTTCTACCGCTTGTCCCTTTTGGGGTCGCGGAGGGTGCTGGAGCCTATCTCAGCTACAATCGGGTGGAAGGCGGGGTACACCCTGGACAAGTCGCCACCTCATCACAGGGCCAACACAGATAGACTTGCAGTGAGAATTAATTGTAAAGTAGGAAGATAAGTAGATTATTGCTTACGAAATATAATACTACGTATTATGTTTCAGTCTGTTTCTCAGGGTACACTTATGATATATTTGTGAGTTCTGCACAGACCCTGACGACTTGGTCTTCGCAGCTTTAACATTGATGTTTGCTCACAAATGATCTTGACAGTGCAGAAAATAAGATATAATGGTTTAGGCTGTGGTTTTGAGACATCCATCCATCCATTTTTTCTACCGCTTGTCCCTTTTGGGATCGCGGGGGGTGCTGGAGCCTATCTCAGCTGCACATGGGCGGAAGGCGGGGTACACCCTGGACAAGTCGCCACCTCATCGCAGGGCCAACACAGATAGACAAACAACATTCACACTCACATTCGCACACTAGGGCCAATTTAGTGTTGCCAATCAACCTATCCCCAGGTGCATGTTTATTAGTCACATAAATGCCTTGACTACCTACTTACCGTACATAATCTGTTTAATTTTCTTATTAAAGCATTGAATCATATTGACGTGCAATTGCACCAATTTTTTCCCCCCGATTCCAATGCCGAGTTATATTAAGGCTGGTATTGGCAATAACCAGCCAATACTGATACTTTGTGCAAATATACCTAATGTGGCTGCTAAATTTTAAAAAGTTGTGTATTTTAAATAATAAAGTATCTCATAGCATAAAAAAATACAATACAGAGTTAAATATTTATTTTAAACTCTTGAGTATATTTAGGTAATGGCATGAATAACGATATAGCCAATACAACAGAAAAAACAGGACAAAATCATACAAAGTACAAAACAATGGTGTTTCAAACCATAAAAAAGGAAATTTAACACAAGTATTAAAACAAATAATTATTACAAGCTTTTATTAGGACAAAAAGGGAAAAAAACCCCCACTAAAAATGTGGAAAAAAAAAAGAGCAAAAATTAGGAATTTAATGAGAAAAAGCTAATAATTAATGATAATATATTTATTCACCTAAGTGTTGTCTTTAAATATACATCTTTTTATATAATTTTTTTTCAATTGAAAATGTATACCAAAACGCACACCCTTACCCTGTTCTAAGTTATTCGAAGCTCTCGAAATAGAAATAAAATAAACATTTTATATAGCTTAGATAATATAGATAATATAGTTTAGATAGCTAAGCTAAGCTAAGCTTTTTGTGACTGTAGAAAATCCAAATCAATATTGTTTTTTCCGTTTGCCATAGTCACAGCTTTTCACGGTAGAACTCCACTGCTCTTTTCACTGTGAGATTCTCCGGTGTTTCTCTTTTATGCATTTTATTCAACTGGAAAGTTTGCTTTCACTGGTAGTTTCCATTGCTCTCTTTGGACAGTCGTACTGGTAACCAATAATAAACACATGATTATTATTGCACTGGGCGGAAGGCGGGGTACACCCTTGACAAGTCACCACCTCACCAGACAGACAACATTCACACTCACATTCAGACACGGGGGCCAATTTAAAAATATATATATTCAACTGTTATTATATCTTTGCTACAGAAAAAGATACTTGTTAAAAAAGTAGCTAAGCTACTGCCAAACTACTGGAAAATGTAGATTAGCTACGTAGCTTAGCTACATTTAGCTTGTTACTGCCCATCACTGCTTTTTTGAGAATATTATGCCACCTGGTAAGTTTTCATTGTATCCACTTGTTTGGGTGTACAGTATGTGTCTCTAACTTCTCTTGGTGGAAACTGTCCCCCTCAGTCCAGCTTCTCTTCTCCTGTTAATTTAATGTTTTTCAGAGTGGCGCCCTGATCCTTCTTATAGACTGTCTGCTCCATGATAAATCAATGGATGTATAAGCAAGAGAACTGCATTAAATTGCATAATCTAAGTATGTTAATCAGTTAAACACAATCTGATTAAGGTGTTTACATATGTTATGTAATGTTGGTTTTAACAAAATTCATGTAATGATTACTGTATTTTCCGGACTATAAGCCTCACCCATTAAATTGTATTAAAAAAATGTTTCCATATATTAGCCTCGCCGGACTATAAGCCACATATATATATATACGTTGTAGAAATAATTATTTACACAGAACAATTCTGTAAATATTTTATTTACATACCTTAATTGTTTCCAAACGGTGCCTGTAACACAGCAGTAAAACGGCTGACCAAACAAAACAGACGTCATCCACATGGACCCACTAGCTGCATAAGCTACCTGTGCAATCAGCTAGACAGACTCAATAACTCCACGGTGACGTCTTGGTGAATTTACTGAGGAATTTGTGAAACTGAAACAAAACAAAAATAATTAAAAAGTTAAAGTTAAAGTACCAATGATTGTCACACACGAGGTGTGGCGAAATTATTCTCTGCATTTGACCCATCACCCTTGATCACCCCCTGGGAGGTGAGGGGAGCAGTGGGCAGCAGCGGTGGCCGCGCCTGGGAATAATTTTTGGTGATTTAACCCCCAATTCCAACCCTTGGCTGAGTGCCAAGCAGGGAGGTAATGGGTCCCATTTTTTTTAGTCTGGTATGACTTGCCATTGTAAGTTAATAATAATAACACAGACACTCGTAAATGTGTTAGCAAATTAGCTCACGATAACGACCCTAGTATCATTACACTGCGATAGCACGTACAAATGTGCTTGAAAACACTCCTACAGCTATCCCACTTGGGATGGTTTAGTAAGTATAAACAGATTTAGTTATACCATAAAACTTACAAAAGTTGCTTGGAGTGATGAATGAAGATGAAATGTCACTCTACTTCTGGTTTGAAAGCACTAAATGGAAGGACACTGCAGCACCTGCAGTGAGCAAACTCGTCCAAAAGATAGGGCATAGCACAAACAATAAAACAATTTGCTTGTTACGTTGAATTTAAAACCAATTGATTGTGGTTGTTAGTATAGCACAAACAATACAGCTGTCATGTCTGTGTGATCATGTTTTGTTTTGGTTATGTTCAGGTTTGGTTTTTGGACTCTTTGTGCACTCTTGTTTGTTTTGTCACCATAGCGACCATTAGTTTTCACCTGTCCTCATGTCACGCACCTGATTCATTTGAACTCACACACCTGTCACTAATCATGCCACTGTTATTTAAACCTGTCTTTTTCTGTTGATCGTCCTGGTGACATTATCCTATCATACCTCTGCTCACTTCATGCCATGCTACTTCTGACACCCCTGCTAACTCTGTTTGACTTCATGCTACCATAGTTCCATGCCAAGTAAGTTTTGTTTATTGTTCATAGTTTCTGCCTTTGTGCAAGTTTTGGTTTCATTAGTCAAGTTTGTGCTCCGCCATTTTGCGCGCCTTTTGTTTTCTTCCTTTTTTGTAGTCTGTTAGTGTTTAAAATAAAACATGTCCTTACCTTCACGTCTTGCCCGCGCCAACTTTCCTTTGCATTCCGGGAAAACAAAACACCCCAAGGTCCACGTATTGACAAAAACATCTTCTAGTTGTATTTGCTTGTTATGTTCAATTTAAAACCAATTTATTGTGGTTATTAGCGAAAAAAAATCCATAAATTAGCTGCACCGTTTTATAAGCCGCAGGGTTCAAAGTGTAAAAAAAAAGTAGTGGCCTATAGTCCTGAATCTACGGTAGATTTTTTTTAGTGCATGTAAACATATTAATTGCTGGATGAAGCCAACAACTGGGGGGGGGGGGATTTTTTAATTTTTTTCTTTTTTAATTTTTTTTTTTCATAAAGAAATACAATCATGTGTGCTTACAGACTGTATCCCTGCAGACTGTATTGATATATATTGATATATAATGTACATATTGTGTTTTTTGTTGATTTAATAAAAAAAAAAAAATAATAATAATAATTCTTGTGCGGCCCGGTACCAATCGGTCCGCGGACCGATACCGGGCCGTGGCCCGGTGCTTGGGGACCACTGCTTCACTTTTATGAATCTTAACACTGAACAGAGATCCACGTATGCAACAAAATGTGATTGTCTATTTCAAGAGTGTTGCATTCATCCTCATTTTAAATTAGGTTTTTACTTTTTTTATTGGACCATTTTACCTGAGGTAATGGAGTTTCTTAATAATGCACATACTCATTACACGGGTACATAAGAAAATGGATGGATGGATGGATATCAGCTAGAAAAGGTTCACAATAATACATCTACAAAATAATATAATTTGGAGTGGAGACATGTGCATAAATATAAGCTTTATAACAAGCCATAAACAAATATGCCATTAATGTGTATGCATGTGGTTGTGTGATGTGTATCTTTGAATTTCCATGTACGTTTTGTTTTGTCTCAGATGCTGTGTAATAATGAATGAATAGCATATCAAACAACAAAAGAATAAGTACATCAGTAAGATACTGAAACATTGTATAAAAATGAACAAATACACTCCATGACTATACTACATATGAAATGAATAACTGGTAAGAGACACAATGGCATATTGATATGCAAAAAGTTTTTGTGTTGCGTGGGCAGATGTTTCAAATAAAAGAAAAAAATCCCTGAGGTTGTATTTCGCCTCTCGTTGAAAAAAAATGCTTTGTGCATAATTTAAGCTGTTCCAAAATACCTTATCGGTGAATTTCAAAAGTTTCGATTGTCGGACTCGAGACTGTTTGTGTTCTCTATGACTGCCATTTTAAATAATCCTAATTGTTCTTTTTAACAGGATGGTCAGTGATGAACAGTGTGAAGTGTTTAGTGCAGAACTTGTTTACATCGACACTCTACACCAGGGGTCGCCAACCCATCAATCATGATCGACCAGTCGATCAATGGGACTTGACAGGTAGATTTCGAAAATATGAGGACAAATAAATTATCACATCAGTTCCCTCTTCTCCCTGAAAACATTCGCTGCTCTGCAGTGATGCATCCCGCCAGTGTCAACACAGGCTCCCACCACGAGCTCAGTCCCCGAAACCCGGAATTTACTCCGGTGCTGACATACCACCACCATGTGACTGGCATCCCTTTATGTGAACAGAGGGTGAACAAATAGACTACTAAGACTATAGAGGCTACAAGAGCTGACCTCTACAGCAGGGGTAGTGCGGCACAGGTGCCATCTGCGGTCTGTGACTCGTTTGGTGGTAAGGTGAGGTGGACCAAGTTGCAACAAAGACAAAGTAGAAGCAACATTGAATTGCTGCTCAATATAATGTACTTCAAAAGAGTGGAGTAGGATCCCAAAATACAAACACAGATGAAAGTTTAATTGACAAAATTACTCAAAACAAAGAGAAAAGCCATGAACATACACCACAAAGGACATATGCCAACCAGAGGAAGACTAGACAACAAAATGAGAATTAGATAAACACACTAAGTAAACAACTCAATACACCTGGACTATGCGCGAGAGTAAGGAGAGAAGCGAATGGAGAAAATTATGGTCAGAGCAAGCGCAGGTGAAACTCAGGACTCAATTGAGCACATGGGGAACAAAACACAGAACAATAGAAACAGATCATGACAGTACCTTCCCCCCGGAGGACGGATTCCAGAGGTCCTGGAGTCCAAGAAAAGATGTCAAAACAAAAAAAACAGGATGGGTGGAGAGAGGCCTAGATCCAACATAAAAAGTCACTTGACCTACCAGTCAGGGGACGGCCAGAGAACTTAATGGGAGCCTCTTGGCGGGCAGACTAAGAGGAATCAATGGGAGCCAACAAGGACGGCAGGGCCAGCGGAGTAAGAACTTAAGAGAATTAAGAGCAGAATTGAAAGTGTAACCAAAATAGGCAGGTACACAATCCAAATCAGAGAACAGAAAGTAGTTTTTTGAACTCACACTCAGAATCTTCAAGGTCAGAAGAATAGAATCGCACCAAAATGTGGGGGACAAAAAATAAGGAGAAGCCTTATAGCAAGCAGGCTGATGGCGTTTATGTGTTTGAGAAGGTTGGTGACCACTGCCCTACACCATCTATTTGTATTTGTGTTTGAGTGGCTTTGCTGCTAGTACTGTAGGCATAGGTACCAAGTCACTGTACCTTGGAATAAATACCAGTACATTACAGTACCATTTGTTGGTACTTTTGTGAGTGTTTTTTATAGTAACAAATGTTAACTTGTTTAAGAACATCTCATTGATTTTATCTAACAATTTAACAAGCACGGTGGGACAGGGGTTAGTGCATGTGCCTCACAATACGAAGGTCCTGAGCAGTCCTGGGTTCAATCCCGGGCTCGGGATCTTTCTGTGTGGAGTTTGCATGTTCTCCCCGTGACTGCGTGGGTTCTCTCCGGGTACTCTGGCTTTTTCCCACCGCCAAAAACATGCACCTGGGAATAGGTTGATTGGCAACACTAAATTGGCCCTAATGTGTGAATATTGTCTGTCTATGTGTTGGCTCTGCGATGAGGTGGCGACTTGTCCAGGGTGTACCCCGCCTTCTGCCCGAATGCAGCTGAGATAAGCTCCAGCACCCCCGCGACCCCAAAAAGGGACAAGCGGTAGAAAATGGATGGATGGAATTTAACAAGCTAAAGATAATAACTGTGCTGTCCAAGTGTAATACACTTTTCTTACACAGTTTTGTTGCAATTATGCATTCATTTTAGTTTGTCATAGGTGTGTTGCTGCAGTCATGAAGTCGTCATTGCCATTAAGTTGGATGTGCCAGATTGTTGAACTCAAAAGTGTTTACCTGTAAGTAAAGGTGAGATGGACTCCAGCCGTTTCCTTGTAACATGCTTTATATTTATAGTTTTGACTACCAAATTAGGGTGTGTTGAAATCTCAATGTGCAATCTACAGTACTAATCAGAAGCATGTATATGGCATATCCAATTCGACTTAGCATCAAGCTGATATAGCCTTACTTTGGAGCACTTTTAATCAGGCATGCTTGCTTTGATGGCTTGGAAAATTGCAACATTACTTTGAGGCAGTCAGCTATGAATACGCCTGTTTGCCCGCAAAGTGTTTGAGTCAGTGCCATGTCAACCCAAGTATCAAAAATTGTTACTGTTTGATTTTACAAACCCCGTTTCCATATGAGTTGGGAAATTGTGTTAGATGTAAATATAAACGGAATACAATGATTTGCAAATCCTTTTCAACCCATATTCAATTGAAAGCACTACAAAGACAAGATATTTGATGTTCAAACTCATAAACGTAATTTTTTTTTGCAAATAATAATTAACTTAGAATTTCATGGCTGCAACACGTGTCAAAGTAGTTGGGAAAGGGCATGTTCACCACTGTGTTACATCACCTTTTCATTTAACAACACTCAATAAACGATTGGGAACTGAGGAAAATAATTGTTGAAGCTTTGAAAGTGGAACTTGAAAGTGGAACTCTTTCCCATTCTTGTTTTATGTAGAGCTTCAGTCATTCAACAGTCCGAAGTCTCCGCTGTCGTATTTTACGCTTCATAACGCGCCACACATTTTCGATGGGAGACAGGTCTGGACTGCAGGCGGGCCAGAAAAGTACCCGCACTCTTTTTTTACGAAGCCACGCTGTTGTAACACGTGCTGAATGTGGCTTGGCATTGTCTTGCTGAAATAAGCAGGGGCGTTCATGAAAAAGACGGCGCTTAGATGGCAGCATATGTTGTTCCAAAACCTGTATGTACCATTCAGCATTAATGGTGCCTTCACAGATGTGTAAGTTACCCATACCTTGGGCACTAATGCACCCCCATACCATCACAGATGCTGGCTTTTGAACTTTGCGTCGATAACAGTCTGGATGGTTCACTTCCCCTTTGGTCCGGATGACACGATGTTGAATATTTCCAAAAACAATTTGAAATGTGGATTCGTCAGACCACAGAACACTTTTCCACTTTGCATCAGTCCATCTTAGATGATCTCGGGCCCAGAGAAGCCGGTGGTGTTTCTGGATGTTGTTGATAAATGGCTTTCGCGTTGCATAGTAGAGCTTCAACTTGCACTTACAGATGTAGCGACGAACTGTATTTAGTGACAGTGGTTTTCTGAAGTGTTCCTGAGCCCATGTGGTGATATCCTTTAGAGATTGATGTCGGCAGAGGTGGGTAGTAACGCGCTACATTTACTCCGTTACATCTACTTGAGTAACTTTTGGGATAAATTGTACTTCTAAGAGTAGTTTTAATGCAACATACTTTTACTTTTACTTAAGTAAGTATTATGTGGGCTTTGTACCGAGGATGTCGTTGTGGCTTGTGCAGCCCTTTGAGACACTTGTGATTTAGGGCTATATAAATAAAGATTGATTGATTGATTGATTGAAGTATATTTATAGAGAAGGAACGCTACTTTTACTCCGTTACTTTTATCTACATTCAGCTCGCTACTCGCTACTAATTTTTATCGATCTGTTAATGCACGCTTTGTTTGTTTTGGTCTGTCAGACAGACCTTCAAAGTGCCTGCCTTACTGGTGACGTTTCACTTCGTTCCACCAATCAGATGCAGTCACTGGTGACGTTGGACCAATCAAACAGAGACAGGTGGTCACATGACCTGACTTAAACAAGTTGAAAAACTTATTGGGGTGTTACCATTTAGTGGTCAATTGTACGGAATGTGTACTGTACTGTGCAATCTAATAATAAAAGTTCCAATCAATCAATCAAAAGTGTGAAGGAAAAAATATACTTTTTTTATTTCAACCGTACATCCCGTCAAAAGCCTCAAGACTGACCGCACGTGAGGACGTTCCTGTCTTCACAATAAAAGTGCCGCTCCATCGCGCCTGCGCTTTCAAAACAATAGTCTCCGAAAGCCAGCGCAAACAAGCTAGCAAGCTACGGAGTTTGACGCCAATATATTTCTTGTAAAGTGTATAAAAACGAATATGGAAGCTGGACAAATAGGATGCCAAAAACCCACCACTTTCATGTGGTATTAGACAGAAAGGAGGAACTTTTCTTCTCCTCCATTTGAAAACATGGACATTATCATCACTACTGTCTGATTACAATCAATGCAAGTCATCAGAATCAGGTAATACACCAACTTATATTCTAGTCTTCATTAAAGAAAGGAATCTATATGTTAAACATGCATGTATATTCATTAAAACACCTTTAACATGTAAACAAAAACAGCAAAATAAATACATATAAATGATATACTGTATATATCAATGTATATGTATGTATATATATATATATATATATATATGAGTGTGTATGTTACTCATCAGTTACTCAGTACTTGAGTAGTTTTTTCACAACATACTTTTTACTTTTACTCAAGTAAATATTTGGGTGACTACTCCTTACTTTTACTTGAGTAATAAATCTCTAAAGTAACAGTACTCTTACTTGAGTACAATTTCCGGCTACTCTACCCACCTCTGGATGTCGGTTTTTGATACAGTGCCGTCTGAGGGATCGAAGGTCACGGTCATTCAATGTTGGTTTCCGGCCATGCCGCTTACGTAGAGTGATTTCTCCAGATTCTCTGAACCTTTTGATGATATTATGGACCGTAGATGTTGAAATCCCTACATTTCTTGCAATTGCACTTTGAGAAACGTTGTTCTTAAACTGTTTGACTATTTGCTCACGCAGTTGTGGACAAAGGGGTGTACCTCGCCCCATCCTTTCTTGTGAAAGACTGAGCATTTTTTGGGAAGCTGTTTTTATACCCAATCATGGCACAAATCTGTTCCTAATTAGCCTGCGCACCTGTGGGATGTTCCAAATAAGTGTTTGATAAGCATTTCTCAACTTTATCAGTATTTATTGCCACCTTTCCCAAATTCGCTGTCACGTGTTGCTGGCATCAAATTCAAAAATGTTATCAGTTTGAACATCAAATATGTTGTCTTTGTAGCATATTCAACTGAATATGGGTTGAAAATGATTTGCAAATCATATGTTCCGTTTATATTTACAGCTAACACAATTTCCCAACTCATATGGAAACGGGTTTGTACATGAATTGGTACCCTGTAGTAGCGATTCAATTTGGTCTGTACCTATGAAAGTACCAAATGTGTTACCCATCCTTAACCTCTATTGCAAGTAGCATCATTTTGGTTGCATTTAGTAAAAAGATAGTTTGCATGACTATCACCGATAACCTTCCAAACAATTGACAGAAATAAAACCATACATTAAGGTATTCATTTATCATTCCGCCCATCCCTAATAATATTTATGACTAATATTTCACTTCAAAGACGCATGGGGTGGTGTTTATTGTCTAAATATAGTAATAATAACAAAAACAAAAAACAGATGTAACTACAAAATTCCTCCCATGATTGCCTTCACCAAGTTCCCATAAACCCATTTTCTTTTTGACATGCACACACACACACACACACACACACACACACACACACACACACACACACACACACACACACACACACACACACACACACACACACACACACACACACACACACACACGCACACAATGCAACTACCTCTGGTGCATATGTCCCAAATGGCACAGGCAGCGATTTCACATCGAACTAACCTTGATCAATAAGCCTAGAGCATAGGTCGTTTTGTGGATGCTGCATATGAGTGCTGAAATAAACTTTGTGCAACAGTTTTAGAGTGTGTGAGCCTTTGTGTGTGTATTTGTGTGTGACTTAAGCTGTATGTGTTCAACTGATGCCTAAGGGTCTGCAGTGAACGGTGCTAACCGGCCCTCTGAACTCCTCCCTGTAAACAGAAAGAGAAAGCCATCGGGCATGTGCAAGAGGACGGCATGCCATTTACCTGGGCTACAGATGTTTTTCAAAACATCTGGGATTTTTTACACACGCACGCACACACTCAAGACACTCCCGCCTGCGCCTGAAACACAAAAGCACACCTTTGCTCCGTTGTCTCCAACACAAAACCACTTCAAAGATTTTTCTTTTTTAATTTTTTTGTTATATAGGCAGCTCTGAAGAGCCAAACTACTCTCTTTGTGTGCACTTTTCTCACCCGCTGAAAACAAAGTGCTGTCTGCATCAGCTGAAAGGATTTGTCTGAATATATTCAGATTATTTTCAATGTTACGAAAACTAGGACTCCTCCACCTGTATGTGGTGAGAGGAAGCTGTATGTTTGGGCCACCGTCACATCTTAAACGCAGGCCTTTGAGGAGTCTGCTGACATTTGGATGCACTCGATGCTTGGAAATAAACAAACACAAGTAGCCACAGTAGTGCAGTTCAAGCCTCCAGTGTGTGTGTGTCATGGAAACATGACTTTTTCTGAGAAATGGTAACAATATGTCCACTAATGCAGTGATAAATCCCACGAGAGGTACAAAAAAGCGTTATCCTCACCTTCCGCCTTACCTGAACCTTGGTTAGGCATGTGTCTGTGGGAGGGTGGAGTTGAATACTGCTGACCTAGATGTGTTAATTGGGTCATGGGAACACCACCTCCCACACACTGGATGTTATGGGGTTGGCTTTGTGGTGTGTGTGTGTGTGTGTGTGTGTGTGTGTGTGTGTGTGTGTGTGTGTGTGTGTGTGTCAGTGTAGACAGGGTTAGGACACTGGGGCAATGCCCTGATTATACTCAGATTAGTTTGGGGATTTCACTGCTCCTCCTCTTGAGCTTTACTCCTCCCGATAATGCTGTCTTTCCTTTTGTTTTCCCCTTTGGCTTTCACCTCCTTTTGTAATCCTTTCACTCCTCTTGCTTTTCATTACCGACGTTTTTTTTTGTAGGTATCCACGTTACGTATCTTAAAGAAGACCTAAGAATAAATAAATAAAGAAACATTAAAGGCTGTGGTTATTTCAAAAATTCAGTTGTGTTACATTAAACATGTACAATGAATATATGCATTGTTTTTTTTATTTCTTCAAATATATTCGTATTGTTTCCATATTTTGAATTGAAAGAAGTCTGACAGTGTCAAAAACCCCGAAAAGATATAGCAGAGGGCACATTATGAATTATACATCCAGCATAGAACTGGACAGTTACAGTAAGATAACAGAATGTCTTTTCATTATCATATCTAATTGCATATCCTCAAATGTGATACTTATACTAACCCCTTGTGCGTTTCCTTTGTGGCTCTGCTGCAAGTTTGCTGCGTTGTCCACCAACACTCACTGGCAGAGTGCGCCGCTCCTCCAGACAGCAGGACATACATCAACTCCAAAGAAATTGAGAAAAAGGGTGGACTTGGTTTGATTTAATTGTTTTTTTCCCTGATTTTTGTGCTTTTAACATGTTTATTTTATTTTCATCAAACAAATGTATTACCTCTGCCAGGAGGTTATTTGATCTTTGGTGTCAGTTAGTTAATTAGAATGATGTACAGTAAAACCAACTTTCCTTCCGTATTGGTACCTTAGTTTTTGTGTAATGGGGATCTGCATAAGTCTCAAACATGTGAAATCAAATAATGAAGGTATTTATAAAACAATCTCGCCTTCCTTCATAATTTATAGAAAGGAGCCGTTTGGAATTTGCCCCAATTGTGACATTTTTGTACAGGCATTGTAATCCGACGTTGGTCAACAAGGTTTTTTTTCTCTATCCTCTTGTTGTGGGGCAGACTGGCTCGTACAGGCACATGCAGCCACCACTGATGCCATTTTTAATAAAAAGTAGTATATACAAACCCCGTTTCCATATGAATTGGGAAATTGTGTTAGATGTAAATATAAACGGAATACAATGATTTGCAAATCCTTTTCAACTCATATTCAATTGAATGCACTACGAAGACAAGATATTGGATGTTCAAACTCATAAACTTTATTTTTTTGTTGCAAATAATAATTAACTTAGAATTTCATGGCTGCAACAGGTGCCAAAGTAGTTGGGAAAGGGCACTGTGTTACATGGCCTTTCCTTTTAACAACACTCAGTAAACGTTTGGGAACTGAGGAGACATGGCTTTGTGGTGTGCCAGCAACACGTGACAAAGAAGTTGGGAAAGGTGGCAATAAATACTGATAAAGTTGAGGAATGCTCATCAAACACTTATTACTTATTATTTGGAACATCCCACAGGTGAACAGGCAAATTGGGAACAGGTGGGTGCCATGATTGGGTATAAAAGTAGATTCCATGAAATGCTCAGTCATTCACAAACAAGGATGGGGCGAGGGTCACCACTTTGTCAACAAATGCGTGAGCAAATTGTTGAACAGTTTAAGAAAAATCTTTCTCAACCAGCTATTGCAAGGAATTTAGGGATTTCACCATCTACGGTCCTTAATATCATCAAAGGGTTCAGAGAATCTGGACAAATCACTGCACGTAAGCAGCTAAGCCCGTGACCTTCGATCCCTCAGGCTGTACTGCATCAACAAGCGACATCAGTGTGTAAAGGATATCACCACATGGGCTCAGGAACACTTCAGAAACCCACTGTCAGTAACTACAGTTGGTCGTTACATCTGTAAGTGCAAGTTAAAACTGTCCTATGCAAAGCGAAAACCGTTTATCAACAACACCCAGAAACGCCGTCGGGTTCGCTGGGCCTGAGCTCATCTAAGATGGACTGATACAAAGTGGAAAAGTGTTCTGTGGTCTGACGAGTCCACATTTCAAACTTTTTTTGGAAACTGTGGACGTCGTGTCCTCCGGACCAAAGAGGAAAAGAACCATCCGGATTGTTATAGGCGCAAAGTTGAAAAGCCAGCATCTGTGATGGTATGGGGGTGAATTAGTACCCAAGACATGGGTAACTTACACATCTGTGAAGGCGCCATTAATGCTGAAAGGTACATACAGGTTTTGGAGCAACATATGTTGCCATCCAAGCAACGTTACCATGGACGCCCCTGCTTATTTCAGCAAGACAATGCCAAGACACGTGTTACATCAACGTGGCTTCATAGTAAAAGAGTGCGGGTACTAGACTGGCCTGCCTGCAGTCCAGACCTGTCTCCCATTGAAAATGTGTGGTGCATTATGAAACCTAAAATACCACAACGGAGACCCCCGGACTGTTGAACAACTTAAGCTGTACATCAAACAAGAATGGGAAAGAATTCTACCTGAGAAGCTTAAAAAATGTGTCTCCTCAGTTCCCAAACGTTTACTGAGTGTTGTTAAAAGGAAAGGCCATGTAACACAGTGGTGAACATGCCCTTTCCCAACTACTTTGGCATGTGTTGCAGCCATGAAATTCTAAGTTAATTATTATTTGCAAAAAAAAAAAAGTTTATGAGTTTGAACATCAAATATCTTGTCTTAGTAGTGCATTCAATTGAATATGGGTTGAAAAGGATTTGCAAATCATTGTATTCCGTTTATATTTACATCTAACACAATTTCCCAACTCATATGGAAACGGGGTTTGTATATAAATATGTCAGGTTTTAGTATGTGAGCGTCCAGGCTTCCACCCACAGAGACAGAGTGAGTGGATAACCTACATGAGGCTTCACTTTATTTTATCCGCTATACATAGCTCAAAATGTTATGGGTACATTTTTATTACAAGTTCAAGAAATGCTAGAAATGGGATTAGGAAGAAGCGATTACATTTTGGGCTTGATCCGGATCACCGTCCGGATTCACAACTTTTTTACTTTTTGGAGATAGGGCCTAACTCCACCCGCCAAATGCTTTTCTAGTTTTGTTTATGTGTCATACTTCCTGTCTCGTACTACCCCGTCTGTGCAAAAATGACATGGCGTTGCTGCAGCATCCGGTAAAAATAGGAACTTTGTGCAGAGAGTTGCGTGGAATCAGAGCTGGGACACAGTAGAGCTGGTGTAATTGGACACATTGACTCGAGTGGAGGAGTATCATCTCTGCAGCAGCAACGCTACACAAACACACTCGTTGTAATTTAGGGGTTTGTCAGGACGCAACAATCCTCGCTCAGAACGCTAACTGACCAGCTACTGCAAATTGTATTTGTAGTACCTGCTTTTGACAATGGGAACACTTAAATCAGGGGTGCCCAATACGTCGATCGCGAGCTACCGGTCAACCGCGGAGGGTGTGTCAGTCGATCGCCAGCCAGCCATTAAAGGACTACTGAAATGCGATTTTCTTATTTAAACGGGGATAGCAGGTCCATTCTATGTGTCATACTTGATCATTTCGCGATATTGCCATATTTTTGCTGAAAGGATTTAGTAGAGAACATCGACGATAAGGTTTGCAACTTTTGGTCGCTGATAAAAAAAGCCTTGCCTCTACCGGAAGTAGCAGACGATATGCACATGACGTCACAGGTTGTGGAGCTCCTCACATCTGCACATTGTTTACAATCATGGCCACCAGCAGCGAGAGCCATTCGGACCGAGAAAGCGACGATTTCCCCATTAATTTGAGCGAGGATGAAAGATTTGTGGATGAGGAAAGTGAGAGTGAAGAACTAGAGGGCAGTGGGAGCGATTCAGATAGGGAAGATGCTGTGAGAGGCGGGTTGGACCTGATATTCAGCTGGGAATGACTAAAACAGTAAATAAACACAAGACATATATATACTCTATTAGCCACAACACAACCAGGCTTATATTTAATATGCCACAAATTAATCCCGCATAACAAACACCTCCCCCCTCCCGTCCATATAACCCGGCAATACAACTCAAACACCTGCACAACACACTCAATCCCACAGCCCAAAGTAGCGTTCACCTCCCCAAAGTTCATACAGCACATATATTTCCCCAAAGTTCCCAAAGTTACGTACGTGACATGCACATAGCGGCACGCATGTACGGGCAAGCGATCAAATGTTTGGAAGCCGCAACTGCATGCATACTCACGGTACCGCGTCTGCATATCCTACTCAAAGTCCTCCTGGTAAGAGTCTCTGTTGTCCCAGTTCTCCACAGGCCAATGGTAAAGCTTGACTGTCATCTTCCGGGAATGTAAACAATGAAACACCGGCTGTGTTTGTGTTGTTGCTGCAGTCGTCCGCAATACACCGCTTTCCACCTACAGCTTTCTTCTTTGCTGTCTCCATTGTTCATTGAACAAATTGCAAAAGATTCACCAACACAGATGTCCAGAATACTGTGGAATTTTGCGATGAAAACAGACGACTTAATAGCTGGCCACCATGCTGTCCCAAAATGTCCTCTACAATCCGTGACGTCACGCGCAGACGTCATCATACCGAGACGTTTTCAGCAAGATATTTTGCGCGAAATTTAAAATTGCACAACACATGCCATATTGGCATGTGTTGCAATGTTAAGATTTCATCATTGATATATAAACTGTCAGACTGAGTGATCGGTAGTAGTGGGTTTCAGTAGGCCTTTAAAAATTTGTCCAAACAAATTGCCCATCATCAATCTTCACTATGACGTCACATTGGCGGCACCCGAGGATTTTGTGAGACAGGAAGACGAGAAACACTTTTTTATTTCAACAGACTTGCGCCGTACATGTCGTCAAAAGCCTAAAGGCACAGTTCCTGTCTTCACAATAAAAGCGCTGCTCCATCCTGCCTGCGCTAACAAAATAAGAGTCTCAGAAAGCTGGTGCACACAAGCTGTCAAGCTCCGGAGTTTGCCGTCAATGTATTTCTTGTGAAGTGTTTAAAAACGAGTGTGGAAGCTGGACAAATAAGATGCCAAAAACCGACCACTTTCACGTGGTGTTGGAGAGAAAGGAGGATTATTTTTCTCCTCCACAATGTAAATTCGAAAATGTGGACATTATCAGCACTACTGTGAATCCTGTCTGATTCCAATCAATGCAAGTCATCAG